>NW_028120000.1:0-127500 GCF_965119305.1 Pelophylax lessonae
ATTAGCACTATTTTGGTCTCCAAGTGTCTAAAAAGCCTTTTTTAGTCAAAATATCTGCATTTGGTTACCAAAGGTCTGATAAAAAAATTAGTCAAAATGACTGCATTTTTGTCTTTTAGAGCCTTAAAAAGCCGGTTTTAGACAAGATTTGTCTATAACTGGCCATTTGGGCTCCAATTGCCTGAAAAAAATTCGGTCAAAATGACTCTATTTTGGTCTCCAAATGTCTAAAAAGCCTTTTGTTAGTCAAAATAACGGCATTTGGTCACCAAAGGTCTGAAAAAAATTTAGTCAAAATGACTGTATGTTTTGTCTTTTAGAGCCTTAAAAATCCGGTTTTAGACAAGAGTTGTCTAAAACCGGCCATTTGGGCTCCAATGGCATGAAAAAATTTTTTTGGTCAAAATGACTCAATTTTGGTCTCCAAGTGTCTAAAAAGCCTTTTTTAGTCAAAATAACTGCATTTCGTCACCAAAGGTCTAAAAAAAAAATTAGTCAAAGTGTCTTTATTTTTGTCTTTTAGAGCCTTAACCACTTGCCGACTGCCGCACGACTATTTACGTCGGCATCTATTTTGGTCTCCAAGTGTCTAAAAACCTTTTGTTAGTCAAAATAACGGCATTTGGTCACCAAAGGTCTGAAAAACAATTTAGTCAAAATGACTGTATTTTTGTCTTTTAGAGCCTTAAAAAGCCGGTTTAAGACAAGATTTGTCTAAAACCGGCCATTTGGGCTCCAATGGCCTGAAAATATTTTTTAGTTAAAATGACTCTATTTCGGTCTCCAAGTGTCTAAAAAGCCTTTTTAAGTCAAAATAACTGCATTTGGTCACCAAAGGTCTGAAAAAATTAAGTCCAAATGACTATATTTTTTTCTTTGAGAGCCTTAAAAAGCCGGTTTTAGACAAGATTTTAGACATTTGGCTAGAATGGCCTGAAAAAAATGTTTTGGTCAAAAATACTCTATTTTGGTCTCCAAGTGTCTAAAAACCTTTTGTTAGTCAAAATAACGGCATTTGGTCACCAAAGGTCTGAAAAAAATTTAGTCAAAATCACTGTATTTTTTGTCTTTTAGAGCCTTAAAAAGCTGGTTTTAGACAAGATTTGTCTAAAACCGGCCATTTGGGCTCCAATGGCCTGAAAAGAAATTTTCGGTCAAAATTACTCTGTTTTGGTCTCCAAGTGTCTAAAAATCGTTTTTTTAGTCAAAATAACTGCATTTGGTCACCAAAGGTCAGAAAAAACTGACCCTGACTATATTTTTGTCTTTTAGAGCCTTAAAAAGCCGGTTTTAGACAAGATTTTAAAATCAAAATTACTCTATTTTGGTCTCCAAGTGTCTAAAAACCTTTTGTTAGTCAAAATAACGGCATTTGGTCACCAAAGGTCTGAAAAAAAAATTAGTCAAAATTACTGTATTTTTTGTCTTTTACAGCCTTAAAAAGCCGGTTTTAGACAAGATTTGTTTAAAACCGGCCATTTGGGCTCGATTGGCCTGAAAAAAATGTTTTGGTCAAAATGACTCTATTTTGGTCTCCAAGTGTATAAAAACCTTTCGTTAGTCAAAATAACGGCATTTCGCCACCAAAGGTCTAAAAAAATTTAGTCAAAGTGACTTTATTTTTGTCTTTTAGAGCCTTAACCACTATATACGTCGGCAGTAAGCCCCTCACAGGCAAAGTGATGTTGATCTACGTTGCTAGCCTGTTAGGGTCTAGGGAGCGAGCGCGCGCCCCGGAGGCAAGCTCCCGCGTGGTCATGGATCCCCCGCACGTGTCCCCCGATGTCTGCCGGTCACTTGGCGATCCGACAGAGGGAGAAAGTCAGGCGACTGATGTAAACAAGCCCCCTGTCATTCTCCCCTGTGTAGAAACAGTGATCATACGGTTCTACTATGTAGGACCGTTGATCACTGTTCCTACAGCTCAAGCCACAGCCAATCACAGTTAGAATCACGCCCCTAGGGACACACACAGCCCCTCCCTCTCAAAAAAAGTTAACCCCTTCACTGCCAGTGTAATTTTACAGTAACAGTGCATATGTATAGCACTGATTACTGTAGAAATGTCACTGGTAACCCCGAAAGTGTCAAAAATGTCAGTCAAGGGTCCGATCTGTCTGCCGCAATTTTGCAGTACCGCAAAAAAAATCGCAGATCGCCGCCATTACACGTTGAAAAAAACCAACAAAAATTACAAAAAATCTTTCCCTTTGTTAGTAAACGCGATAACTTTTGCGCACACCAATCAAAATACGCTTTTTGCGATTTTTTTACCAAACATGTAGCATAAACAAATTGGCCGAAAATGTTAAAAAACTTTGATTTTTACATTTTTTTGGTGAATTTCATATAAAAAAATGTGAAAAATATTGCTATTTTTGCAAAATTGACGCTCTTTTTTTGTTTATAGCGCATGATCAAAAAATCGCACAGGTAATCTTTTAGAGCCTTGAAAAGCCGGTTTTAGACAAGATTTTAGATTTTTGGGCTCCAATGGCCTGAAATATTTTTTTGTTAAAATGACTCTATTTTGGTCTCCAAGTGTCGAAAAAAGCCTTTTTTAGTATAAATAAATGCATTTGGTCACCAAAGGTCTGAAAAAAGCTAGTCAAAATTAATGTATTTTAGTCTTTTAGTGTCTTAAAAAGCCGGTTTTAGACCAGATTTGTCTCCAATGGCCTGAAAAAAAATTTTTGGTCAAAATGACTCTATTTTGGTCTCCAAGTGTCTAAAAAGCCTTTTTTTTCAAAATAACTGAATTTGGTCACCAAAGGTCTGAAAAATACTTTAGTCAAAATGACTGTATTTTTGTCTTTTAGAGCCTTAAAAAGACGGTTTTAGACAAGATTTGAATGGCCATTTGGGCTCCAATGGCCTGAAAAAAATGTTTTGGTCAAAATGACTCTATTTTGGTCTCCAAATGTCTAAAAACCTTTTGTTAGTCAAAATAACGGCATTTGGTCACCAAAGGTCTGAAAAAAAATTTAGTCAAAATGACTATATTTTTGTCTTTTAGAGCCTTAAAAAGCCGGTTTAAGACAAGATTTGTCTAAAATCGGCCATTTGGGCTCCAATGGCTTGAAAATTATTTTTTTAGTTAAAATGACTCTATTTTGGTCTTCAAGTGTCTAAAAAGCCTTTTTTAGTCAAAATATCTGCATTTGGTCACCAAAGGTCTGATAAAAAAATTAGTCAAAATGACTGCATTTTTGTCTTTTAGAGCCTTAAAAAGCCGGTTTTAGACAAGATTTGTCTATAACTGGCCATTTGGGCTCCAATTGCCTGAAAAAAATTCGGTCAAAATGACTCTATTTTGGTCTCCAAATGTCTAAAAAGCCTTTTTTAGTCACAATAAATAAATTTGGTCACCAAAGATCTGAAAAAAAATAGTCAAAATTAATGTATTGTTGTCTTTTAGTGTCTTAAAAAGCCGGTTTTAGACCAGATTTGTCTAAAACCGGCCATTTGGGCTCCAATGGCCTGAAAAAAAATTTTTGGTCAAAATGACTCTACTTTGGTCTCCAAGTGTCTAAAAAGCCTTTTTTTGTCAAAATAACTGAATTTGGTCACCAAAGGTCTGAAAAATACTTTAGTCAAAATGACTGTATTTTTGTCTTTTAGAGCCTTAAAAAGCCGGTTTTAGACAAGATTTGTCTAAAACCGGCCACAATGGCCTGAAAAGAAATTTTCGGTCAAAATTACTCTGTTTTGGTCTCCAAGTGTCTAAAAATCGTTTTTTAGTCAAAATAACTGCATTTGGTCACCAAAGGTCAGAAAAAAAATTTCGTCAAAATGACTATTTTTGTCTTTTAGAGCCTTAAAAAGCCGGTTTTAGACAAGATTTTAGACATTTGGCTCCAATGGCCTGAAAAAAATGTTTTGGTCAAAAATACTCTAGTTTGGTCTCCAAGTGTCTAAAAACCTTTTGTTAGTCAAAATAACTGCATTTGGTCACCAAAGGTCTGAAAAAAAAATTAGTCAAAATTACTGTATTTTTTGTCTTTTACAGCCTTAAAAAGCCGGTTTTAGACAAGATTTGTTTAAAACCGGCAATTTGGGCTCCAATGGCCTGAAAAAAATGTTTTGGTCAAAATGACTCTATTTTGGTCTCCAAGTGTCTAAAAACTTTTGTTAGTCAAAATAACAGCATTTGGTCACCAAAGGTCTGAAAAAAAAACTTAGTCAAAATGACTGTATTTTTGTCTTTTAGAGCCTTAAAAAGTCGGTTTAAGACAAGATTTGTCTAAAACCGGCCATTTGGGCTCCAATGGCCTGAAAATTATTTTTTAGTTAAAATGACTCTATTTCGGTCTCCAAGTGTCTAAAAAGCCTTTTTAAGTCAAAATAACTGCATTTGGTCACCAAAGGTCTGAAAAAATTAAGTCCAAATGACTATATTTTTTTCTTTGAGAGCCTTAAAAAGCCGGTTTTAGGCACGATTTTAGACATTTGGCTAAAATGGCCTGAAAAAAATGTTTTGGTCAAAAATACTCTATTTTGGTCTCCAAGTGTCTAAAAACCTTTTGTTAGTCAAAATAACGGCATTTGGTCACCAAAGGTCTGAAAAAAATTTAGTCAAAATGACTGTATTTTTTGTCTTTTAGAGCCTTAAAAAGCCGGTTTTAGACAAGAGTTGTCTAAAACCGGCCATTTGGGCTCCAATGGCATGAAAAAATTTTTTTGGTCAAAATGACTCAATTTTGGTCTCCAAGTGTCTAAAAAGCCTTTTTAGTCAAAATAACTGCATTTCGTCACCAAAGGTCTAAAAAAAAATTAGTCAAAGTGTCTTTATTTTTGTCTTTTAGAGCCTTAACCACTTGCCGACTGCCGCACGACTATTTACGTCGGCAGTAAGCCCCTCACAGGCAAAGTGATGTTGATCTACGTTGCTAGCTTGTGAGGGTCTAGGGAGCGAGCGCGCGCCCCCGGAGGCGCGCTCCCGCGTGGTCACGGATCCCCCGCACGTGTGACCGGCGGACCCGATGTTCGCCGGTCACTCGGCGATTGTCACTGCAGAGGGAGAAAGTCAGGTGACTGATATAAACAAGCCGCCTGTCATTCTCCCCTGTGTAGAAACAGTGATCATACGGTTCTACTATGTAGGACCGTTGATCACTGTTCCTACAGCTCAAGCCACAGCCAATCACAGTTAGAATCATGCCCCAAGGGACACACACAGCCCCTCCCTCTCAAAAAAAGTTAACCCCCTTCACTGCCAGTGTAATTTTACAGTAACAGTGCATATGTATAGCACTGATTACTGTAGAAATGTCACTGGTAACCCCAAAAGTGTCAAAAATGTCAGTCAAGGGTCCGATCTGTCTGCCGCAATTTTGCAGTACCGCAAAAGAAATCGCAGATCGCCGCCATTACGCGTTGAAAAAAAAACTACAAAAAATGACAAAAATCTTTCCCTTTGTTAGTAAACGCGATAACTTTTGCGCAAACCAATCAAAATACGCTTTTTTTTACCAAACATATGTAGCATAAAACAAATTGGCCGAAAATGTTAAAAAAATTTTGATTTTCACATTTTTTGGGGGAATTTCATATAAAAAAATGTGAAAAATATTGCTATTTTTGCAAAATTTACGCTCTTTTTTTGTTTATAGCGCATGATCAAAAAATCGCACAGGTGATCAAATACCACCAAAAGAAAGCTCTGTTTGTGGGAAAAAAAGGAAGTCAAATTTGTTTAGGTACAGCGTCGCACGACCGCGCAATTGTCCGTTAAAGTCAACGCAGTGCCAAATTGCAAAATAGGCCCTGGTCAGGAAGGGGGTCAAATCTTCCGGGGGTTAAGTGGTTAAATAGCCGGTTTTAGACACGATTTGTCTAAAACCGGCCATTTGAGTTTCAATGGCCTGAAAAAAATGTTTGGTCAAAATGACTCTATTTTGGTCTCCAAGTGTCTAAAAAGCCTTTTTTAGTCAAAATAACTGCATTTGGTAACCAAAGGTCTGAAAAAAATGTAGTCAAAATTACTATATTTTTGTCTTTTAGAGCCTTAAAAAGCCGGTTTTAGACAAGATTTTAGACATTTGGCTCCAATGGCCTGAAAAAAATGTTTTGGTCAAAATGAATCTATTTTGGTCTCCAAGTGTCTAAAAAGCCTTTTTAGTCAAAATAATTGCATTTGGTCACCAAAGATCTGAAAAAAATTTAGTCAAATTGACTGTATTTTTGTCTTTTAGTGCCTTGAAAAGCTGGTTTTAGACAAGATTTTAGATTTTTGGGCTCCAATGGCCTGAAAATTTTTTTTGTTAAAATGACTCTATTTTGGTCTCCAAGTGTCTAAAAAAGTCTTTTTTAGTATAAATAAATGCATTTGGTCAGCAAAGGTCTGAAAAAATTAGTCAAAATTAATGTATTTTTGTCTTTTAGTGTCTTAAAAAGCTGGTTTTAGACCAGATTTGTCTAAAACCGGCCATTTGGGCTCCAATGGCCTGAAAAAAACTTTTTGGTCAAAATGACTCTATTTTGGTCTCCAAGTGTCTAAAAAGCCTTTTTTAGTCAAAATAACTGCATTTGGTCACCAAAGGTCTGAAAAATACTATAGTCAAAATTACTATATTTTTGTCTTTTAAAGCCTTAAAAAGCCGGTTTTAGACAAGATTTTAGACATTTGGCTCCAATGGCCTGAAAAAAATGTTTTGGTCAGAAATACTCTATTTTGGTCTCCAAGTGTCTAAAAACCTTTTGTTAGTCAAAATAACGGCATTTGGTCACCAAAGGTCTGAAAAAAAATAATTAGTCAAAATTACTGTATTTTTTGTCTTTTACAGCCTTAAAAAGCTGGTTTTAGACAAGATTTGTTTAAAACCGGCCGTTTGGGCTCCAATGGCCTGAAAAAAATGTTTTGGTCAAAATGACTCTATTTTGGTCTCCAAGTGTCTAAAAACCTTTTGTTAGTCAAAATAACGGCATTTGGTCACCAAAGGTCTGAAAAAAATTTAGTCAAAATGACTATATTTTTGTCTTTTAGAGCCTTAAAAAGCCGGTTTAAGACAAGATTTGTCTAAAACCGGCCATTTGGGCTCCAATGACTTGAAAATTATTTTTTTAGTTAAAATGACTCTATTTTGGTCTCCAAGTGTCTAAAAAGCCTTTTTAAGTCAAAATAACTGCATTTGGTCACCAAAGGTCTGAAAAAAAATTAAGTCCAAATGTCTATATTTTTTTCTTTGAGAGCCTTAAAAAGCCGGTTTTAGGCACGATTTTAGACATTTGGGCTTAAATGGCCTGAAAGATTTTTTTGGTCAAAATGACTCTATTTTGGTCTCCAAGTGTCTAAAAAGCCTTTTTTAGTCAAAATATCTGCATTTGGTCACCAAAGGTCTGATAAAAAATTAGTCAAAATGACTGCATTTTTGTCTTTTAGAGCCTTAAAAAGCCGGTTTTAGACAACATTTTAGACATTTGGCTCCAATGGCCTGAAAAAAATGTTTTGGTCAAAAATACTCTAGTTTGGTCTCCAAGTGTCTAAAAACGGCATTTGGTCACCAAAGGTCTGAAAAAGAAATTAGTCAAAATTACTGTATTTTTTGTCTTTTACAGCCTTAAAAAGCCGGTTTTAGACAAGATTTGTTTAAAACCGGCAATTTGGGCTCCAATGGCCTGAAAAAAATGTTTTGGTCAAAATGACTCTATTTTGGTCTCCAAGTGTCTAAAAACTTTTGTTAGTCAAAATAACAGCATTTGGTCACCAAAGGTCTGAAAAAAAAACTTAGTCAAAATGACTGTATTTTTGTCTTTTAGAGCCTTAAAAAGCCGGTTTAAGACAAGATTTGTCTAAAACCGGCCATTTGGGCTCCAATGGCCTGAAAATTATTTTTTAGTTAAAATGACTCTATTTCGGTCTCCAAGTGTCTAAAAAGCCTTTTTAAGTCAAAATAACTGCATTTGGTCACCAAAGGTCTGAAAAAATTAAGTCCAAATGACTATATTTTTTTCTTTGAGAGCCTTAAAAAGCCGGTTTTAGGCACGATTTTAGACATTTGGCTAAAATGGCCTGAAAAAAATGTTTTGGTCAAAAATACTCTATTTTGGTCTCCAAGTGTCTAAAAACCTTTTGTTAGTCAAAATAACGGCATTTGGTCACCAAAGGTCTGAAAAAAATTTAGTCAAAATGACTGTATTTTTTGTCTTTTAGAGCCTTAAAAAGCCGGTTTTAGACAAGAGTTGTCTAAAACCGGCCATTTGGGCTCCAATGGCATGAAAAAAATTTTTTGGTCAAAATGACTCAATTTTGGTCTCCAAGTGTCTAAAAAGCCTTTTTAGTCAAAATAACTGCATTTCGTCACCAAAGGTCTAAAAAAAAAATTAGTCAAAGTGTCTTTATTTTTGTCTTTTAGAGCCTTAACCACTTGCCGACTGCCGCACGACTATTTACGTCGGCAGTAAGCCCCTCACAGGCAAAGTGATGTTGATCTACGTTGCTAGCTTGTGAGGGTCTAGGGAGCGAGCGCGCGCCCCCGGAGGCGCGCTCCCGCGTGGTCACGGATCCCCCGCACGTGTGACCGGCGGACCCGATGTTCGCCGGTCACTCGGCGATTGTCACTGCAGAGGGAGAAAGTCAGGTGACTGATATAAACAAGCCGCCTGTCATTCTCCCCTGTGTAGAAACAGTGATCATACGGTTCTACTATGTAGGACCGTTGATCACTGTTCCTACAGCTCAAGCCACAGCCAATCACAGTTAGAATCATGCCCCGAGGGACACACACAGCCCCTCCCTCTCAAAAAAAGTTAACCCCCTTCACTGCCAGTGTAATTTTACAGTAACAGTGCATATGTATAGCACTGATTACTGTAGAAATGTCACTGGTAACCCCAAAAGTGTCAAAAATGTCAGTCAAGGGTCCGATCTGTCTGCCGCAATTTTGCAGTACCGCAAAAGAAATCGCAGATCGCCGCCATTACGCGTTGAAAAAAAAACTACAAAAATGACAAAAATCTTTCCCTTTGTTAGTAAACGCGATAACTTTTGCGCAAACCAATCAAAATACGCTTTTTTTTACCAAACATATGTAGCATAAAACAAATTGGCCGAAAATGTTAAAAAAATTTTGATTTTCACATTTTTTGGGGGAATTTCATATAAAAAAATGTGAAAAATATTGCTATTTTTGCAAAATTTACGCTCTTTTTTTGTTTATAGCGCATGATCAAAAAATCGCACAGGTGATCAAATACCACCAAAAGAAAGCTCTGTTTGTGGGAAAAAAAGGAAGTCAAATTTGTTTAGGTACAGCGTCGCACGACCGCGCAATTGTCCGTTAAAGTCAACGCAGTGCCAAATTGCAAAATAGGCCCTGGTCAGGAAGGGGGTCAAATCTTCCGGGGGTTAAGTGGTTAAATAGCCGGTTTTAGACACGATTTGTCTAAAACCGGCCATTTGAGTTTCAATGGCCTGAAAAAAATGTTTGGTCAAAATGACTCTATTTTGGTCTCCAAGTGTCTAAAAAGCCTTTTTTAGTCAAAATAACTGCATTTGGTAACCAAAGGTCTGAAAAAAAATGTAGTCAAAATTACTATATTTTTGTCTTTTAGAGCCTTAAAAAGCCGGTTTTAGACAAGATTTTAGACATTTGGCTCCAATGGCCTGAAAAAAATGTTTTGGTCAAAATGAATCTATTTTGGTCTCCAAGTGTCTAAAAAGCCTTTTTAGTCAAAATAACTGCATTTGGTCACCAAAGATCTGAAAAAAATTTAGTCAAATTGACTGTATTTTTGTCTTTTAGTGCCTTGAAAAGCTGGTTTTAGACAAGATTTTAGATTTTTGGGCTCCAATGGCCTGAACATTTTTTTTGTTAAAATGACTCTATTTTGGTCTCCAAGTGTCTAAAAAAGTCTTTTTTAGTATAAATAAATGCATTTGGTCAGCAAAGGTCTGAAAAAATTAGTCAAAATTAATGTATTTTTGTCTTTTAGTGTCTTAAAAAGCTGGTTTTAGACCAGATTTGTCTAAAACCGGCCATTTGGGCTCCAATGGCCTGAAAAAAACTTTTTGGTCAAAATGACTCTATTTTGGTCTCCAAGTGTCTAAAAAGCCTTTTTTAGTCAAAATAACTGCATTTGGTCACCAAAGGTCTGAAAAATACTATAGTCAAAATTACTATATTTTTGTCTTTTAAAGCCTTAAAAAGCCGGTTTTAGACAAGATTTTAGACATTTGGCTCCAATGGCCTGAAAAAAATGTTTTGGTCAGAAATACTCTATTTTGGTCTCCAAGTGTCTAAAAACCTTTTGTTAGTCAAAATAACGGCATTTGGTCACCAAAGGTCTGAAAAAAAATAATTAGTCAAAATTACTGTATTTTTTGTCTTTTACAGCCTTAAAAAGCCGGTTTTAGACAAGATTTGTTTAAAACCGGCCGTTTGGGCTCCAATGGCCTGAAAAAAATGTTTTGGTCAAAATGACTCTATTTTGGTCTCCAAGTGTCTAAAAACCTTTTGTTAGTCAAAATAACGGCATTTGGTCACCAAAGGTCTGAAAAAAATTTAGTCAAAATGACTATATTTTTGTCTTTTAGAGCCTTAAAAAGCCGGTTTAAGACAAGATTTGTCTAAAACCGGCCATTTGGGCTCCAATGACTTGAAAATTATTTTTTTAGTTAAAATGACTCTATTTTGGTCTCCAAGTGTCTAAAAAGCCTTTTTAAGTCAAAATAACTGCATTTGGTCACCAAAGGTCTGAAAAAAAATTAAGTCCAAATGTCTATATTTTTTTCTTTGAGAGCCTTAAAAAGCCGGTTTTAGGCACGATTTTAGACATTTGGGCTTAAATGGCCTGAAAGATTTTTTTGGTCAAAATGACTCTATTTTGGTCTCCAAGTGTCTAAAAAGCCTTTTTTAGTCAAAATATCTGCATTTGGTCACCAAAGGTCTGATAAAAAAATTAGTCAAAATGACTGCATTTTTGTCTTTTAGAGCCTTAAAAAGCCGGATTTAGACAACATTTTAGACATTTGGCTCCAATGGCCTGAAAAAAATGTTTTGGTCAAAAATACTCTAGTTTGGTCTCCAAGTGTCTAAAAACGGCATTTGGTCACCAAAGGTCTGAAAAAAAAATTAGTCAAAATTACTGTATTTTTTGTCTTTTACAGCCTTAAAAAGCCGGTTTTAGACAAGATTTGTTTAAAACCGGCAATTTGGGCTCCAATGGCCTGAAAAAAATGTTTTGGTCAAAATGACTCTATTTTGGTCTCCAAGTGTCTAAAAACTTTTGTTAGTCAAAATAACGGCATTTGGTCACCAAAGGTCTGAAAAAAATTTAGTCAAAATGACTATATTTTTGTCTTTTAGAGCCTTAAAAAGCCGGTTTAAGACAAGATTTGTCTAAAACCGGCCATTTGGGCTCCAATGACTTGAAAATTATTTTTTTAGTTAAAATGACTCTATTTTGGTCTCCAAGTGTCTAAAAAGCCTTTTTAAGTCAAAATAACTGCATTTGGTCACCAAAGGTCTGAAAAAAAATTAAGTCCAAATGTCTATATTTTTTTCTTTGAGAGCCTTAAAAAGCCGGTTTTAGGCACGATTTTAGACATTTGGGCTTAAATGGCCTGAAAGATTTTTTTGGTCAAAATGACTCTATTTTGGTCTCCAAGTGTCTAAAAAGCCTTTTTTAGTCAAAATATCTGCATTTGGTCACCAAAGGTCTGATAAAAAAATTAGTCAAAATGACTGCATTTTTGTCTTTTAGAGCCTTAAAAAGCCGGATTTAGACAACATTTTAGACATTTGGCTCCAATGGCCTGAAAAAAATGTTTTGGTCAAAAATACTCTAGTTTGGTCTCCAAGTGTCTAAAAACGGCATTTGGTCACCAAAGGTCTGAAAAAAAAATTAGTCAAAATTACTGTATTTTTTGTCTTTTACAGCCTTAAAAAGCCGGTTTTAGACAAGATTTGTTTAAAACCGGCAATTTGGGCTCCAATGGCCTGAAAAAAATGTTTTGGTCAAAATGACTCTATTTTGGTCTCCAAGTGTCTAAAAACTTTTGTTAGTCAAAATAACGGCATTTGGTCACCAAAGGTCTGAAAAAAATTTAGTCAAAATGACTATATTTTTGTCTTTTAGAGCCTTAAAAAGCCGGTTTAAGACAAGATTTGTCTAAAACCGGCCATTTGGGCTCCAATGACTTGAAAATTATTTTTTTAGTTAAAATGACTCTATTTTGGTCTCCAAGTGTCTAAAAAGCCTTTTTAAGTCAAAATAACTGCATTTGGTCACCAAAGGTCTGAAAAAAAATTAAGTCCAAATGTCTATATTTTTTTCTTTGAGAGCCTTAAAAAGCCGGTTTTAGGCACGATTTTAGACATTTGGGCTTAAATGGCCTGAAAGATTTTTTTGGTCAAAATGACTCTATTTTGGTCTCCAAGTGTCTAAAAAGCCTTTTTTAGTCAAAATATCTGCATTTGGTCACCAAAGGTCTGATAAAAAAATTAGTCAAAATGACTGCATTTTTGTCTTTTAGAGCCTTAAAAAGCCGGTTTTAGACAACATTTTAGACATTTGGCTCCAATGGCCTGAAAAAAATGTTTTGGTCAAAAATACTCTAGTTTGGTCTCCAAGTGTCTAAAAACGGCATTTGGTCACCAAAGGTCTGAAAAAAAATTAGTCAAAATTACTGTATTTTTTGTCTTTTACAGCCTTAAAAAGCCGGTTTTAGACAAGATTTGTTTAAAACCGGCAATTTGGGCTCCAATGGCCTGAAAAAAATGTTTTGGTCAAAATGACTCTATTTTGGTCTCCAAGTGTCTAAAAACTTTTGTTAGTCAAAATAACGGCATTTGGTCACCAAAGGTCTGAAAAACAAACTTAGTCAAAATGACTGTATTTTTGTCTTTTAGAGCCTTAAAAAGCCGGTTTAAGACAAGATTTGTCTAAAACCGGCCATTTGGGCTCCAATGGCCTGAAAATTATTTTTTAGTTAAAATGACTCTATTTCGGTCTCCAAGTGTCTAAAAAGCCTTTTTAAGTCAAAATAACTGCATTTGGTCACCAAAGGTCTGAAAAAAATTAAGTCCAAATGACTATATTTTTTCTTTGAGAGCCTTAAAAAGCCGGTTTTAGGCACGATTTTAGACATTTGGCTAAAATGGCCTGGAAAAAAATGTTTTGGTCAAAAATACTCTATTTTGGTCTCCAAGTGTCTAAAAACCTTTTGTTAGTCAAAATAACGGCATTTGGTCACCAAAGGTCTGAAAAAAATTTAGTCAAAATGACTGTATTTTTTGTCTTTTAGAGCCTTAAAAATCCGGTTTTAGACAAGAGTTGTCTAAAACCGGCCATTTGGGCTCCAATGGCATGAAAAAATGTTTTTGGTCAAAATGACTCAATTTTGGTCTCCAAGTGTCTAAAAAGCCTTTTTTAGTCAAAATAACTGCATTTCGTCACCAAAGGTCTAAAAAAAAATTAGTCAAAGTGTCTTTATTTTTGTCTTTTAGAGCCTTAACCACTTGCCGACTGCCGCACGAGTTTTTACGTCAGCAGTAAGCCCCTCACAGGCAAAGTGATGTTGATCCACATTGCTAGCTTGTGAGGGTCTAGGGAGCGAGCGCGCGCCCCCGGAGGCACGCTCCCGCATGGTCACGGATCCCCCGCACGTGTGACCGGCGGACCCGATGTTCGCCGGTCACTCGGCGATCGTCACTGCAGAGGGAGAAAGTCAGGCGACTGATGTAAACAAGCCACCTGTCATTCCCCCCTGTGTAGAAACAGTGATCATACGGTTCTACTATGTAGGACCGTTGATCACTGTTCCTACAGCTCAAGCCACAACCAATCACAGTTAGAATCACGCCCCGAGGGACACACACAGCCCCTCCCTCTCAAAAAAAAGTTAACCCCCTTCACTGCCAGTGTAATTTTACAGTAACAGTGCATATGTATAGCACTGATTACTGTAGAAATGTCACTGGTAACCCCAAAAGTGTCAAAAATGTCAGTCAAGGGTCCAATCTGTCTGCCGCAATTTTGCAGAACCGCAAAAAAAATCGCAGATCGCCGCCATTACGCGTTGAAAAAAAAACTACAAAAACGACAAAAATCTTTCCCTTTGTTAGTAAACGCGATAACTTTTGCGCAAACCAATCAAAATACGCTTTTTTTTACCAAACATATGTAGCATAAAACAAATTGGCCAAAAATGTTAAAAAATTTTGATTTTCACATTTTTTGGGGGAATTTCATATAAAAAATGTGAAAAATATTGCTATTTTTGCAAAATTGACGCTCTTTTTTTGTTTATAGCGCATGATCAAAAAATCGCACAGGTGATCAAATACCACCAAAAGAAAGCTCTGTTTGTGGGAAAAAAAGGAAGTCAAATTTGTTTAGGTACAGCGTCGCATGACTGCGCAATTGTCCGTTAAAGTCAACGCAGTGCCGAATCGCAAAATAGGCCCTGGTCAGGAAGGGGGTCAAATCTTCCGGGGGTTAAGTGGTTAAATTGCCGGTTTTAGACACGATTTGTCTAAAACCGGCCATTTGAGTTTCAATGGCCTGAAAAAAATGTTTGGTCAAAATGACTCTATTTTGGTCTCCAAGTGTCTAAAAAGCCTTTTTTAGTCAAAATAACTGCATTTGGTCACCAAAGGTCTGAAAAAAATGTAGTCAAAATTACTATATTTTTGTCTTTTAGAGCCTTAAAAAGCCGGTTTTAGACAAGATTTTAGACATTTGGCTCCAATGGCCTGAAAAAAATGTTTTGGTCAAAATGACTCTATTTTGGTCTCCAAGTGTCTAAAAAGCCTTTTTAGTCAAAATAACTGCATTTGGTCACCAAAGATCTGAAAAAAAATGTAGTCAAATTGACTGTATTTTTGTCTTTTAGTGCCTTGAAAAGCCGGTTTTAGACAAGATTTTAGATTTTTGGGCTCCAATGGCCTGAAAATTTTTTTGTTAAAATGACTCTATTTTGGTCTCCAAGTGTCTAAAAAAGTCTTTTTTAGTATAAATAAATGCATTTGGTCAGCAAAGGTCTGAAAAAATTAGTCAAAATTAATGTTTTTTTGTCTTTTAGTGTCTTAAAAAGCCGGTTTTAGACCAGATTTGTCTAAAACCGGCCATTTGGGCTCCAATGGCCTGAAAAAAACTTTTTGGTCAAAATGACTCTATTTTGGTCTCCAAGTGTCTAAAAAGCCTTTTTTAGTCAAAGTAACTGCATTTGGTCACCAAAGGTCTGAAAAATACTTTAGTCAAAATGACTATATTTTTGTCTTTTAAAGCCTTAAAAAGCCGGTTTTAGACAAGATTTTAGACATTTGGCTCCAATGGCCTGAAAAAAATGTTTTGGTCAAAAAAACTCTATTTTGGTCTCCAAGTGTCTAGAAAATCTTTTGTTAGTCAAAATAACGGCATTTGGTCACCAAAGGTCTGAAAAAAATTTAGTCAAAATTACTGTATTTTTTGTCTTTAACAGCCTTAAAAAGCCGGTTTTAGACAAGATTTGTTTTAAACCGGCCATTTGGGCTCGATTGGCCTGAAAAAAATGTTTTGGTCAAAATGACTCTTTTGTGGTCTCCAAGTGTCTAAAAACCTTTCGTTAGTCAAAATAACGGCATTTGGTCACCAAAGGTCTGAAAAACAATTTAGTCAAAATGACTGTATTTTTGTCTTTTAGAGCCTTAAAAAGCCGGTTTAAGACAAGATTTGTCTAAAACCAGCCATTTTGGGCTCCAATGGCCTGAAAATAATTTTTTAGTTAAAATGACTGTATTTTGGTCTCCAAGTGTCTAAAAAGGCTTTTTAAGTCAAAATAACTGCATTTGGTCACTAAAGGTCTGAAAAAAAATTAAGTCCAAATGACTATATTTTTTTCTTTTAGAGCCTTAAAAAGCCGGTTTTAGACAAGATTTTAGACATTTGGCTCCAATAGCCTGAAAAAAATTTTTTGGGTCAAAATGACTCGATTTTGGCCTCCAAGAGTCTAAAAAGCCTTCCTTTTTTAGTCAAAATAACTGCATTTGGTCACCAAAGGTATGAAAAACACATTTAGTCAAATTGACTGTATTTTTGTCTTTTAGAGCCTTAAAAGGCGGGTTTTAGGCACGATTTTAGACATTTGGGCTCAAATGGCCTGAAAGATTTTTTTGGTCAAAATGACTCTATTTTGGTCTCCACGTGTCTAAAAAGCCTTTTTTAGTCAAAATAACTGCATTTGGTCACCAAAGGTCTGATAAAAAAAATTAGTCAAAATGACTGTATTTTTGTCTTTTAGAGCCTTAAAAAGACGGTTTTAGACAAGATTTGTCTATAACTGGCCATTTGGGCTCCAATTGCCTGAAAAAAATTCGGTCAAAATGACTCTATTTTGGTCTCCAAGTGTCTAAAAAGCCTTTTTAGTCAAAATAACTGCATTTGGTAACCAAAGGTCTGAAAAAAATTTAGTCAAAATGACTATATTTTTGTCTTTTAGAGCCTTAAAATGCCGGTTTTAGACAAGATTTTAGACATTTGGCTACAATGGCCTGAAAAAAATGTTTTGGTCAAAATGACTCTATTTTGGTCTCCAAGTGTCTAAAAAGCCTTTTTAGTCACAATAAATGCATTTGGTCACCAAAGATCTGAAAAACATTTAGTCAAATTGACTGTATTTTTGTCTTTTAGAGCCTTGAAAAGCCGGTTTTAGACAAGATTTTAGATATTTGGGCTCCAATGGCCTGAAAATTTTTTTGTTAAAATGACTCTATTTTGGTCTCCAAGTGTCTAAAAAAGCCTTTTTTAGTATAAATAACTGCATTTGGTCACCAAAGGTCTGAAAAAAATTAGTCAAAATGACTGTATTTTTGTCTTTTAGAGCCTTAAAAAGCCGGTTTTAGATAAGAGTTGTCTAAAACCGGCCATTTGGGCTCCAATGGCCTGAAAAAAATTTGTTGGTAAAAATGACTCAATTTTGGTCTCCAAGTGTCTAAAAAAGCCTTTTTTAGTCAAAATAACTGCATTTTGTCACCAAAGGTCTAAAAAAATTAGTCAAAGTGACTTTATTTTTGTCTTTTAGAGCCTAAACCACTTGCCGACTGCCGCACGACTATTTACGTCGGCAGTAAGCCCCTCACAGGCAAAGTGATGTTGATCTATAGAATATAAATAAATCCACGCTAAGGATGTCAGAGGATAAATTAAATGTGTGCACAGGTAAGCTGCAGCCTCACTTAAAATATAGCCAAAAGGCTATATAAATATGTATGTAAATATGAAGTGGTGGCGCTGCTTATAAAGTGCAAATAGGTATATATAGATATATAAAATGAAAAGAATATAAAATGTAGAAACACAGATGTGATTGAGGAATAAAAATATAAATATAAATGGTGGATATGTAAATAGTGCCACAATATAGTGAAAATCCAACATAAAATGGTATTGGGAATGAGTTAATATGGAATATATGAAAAAATATAAAAAAGTAAAATGAAGTACAATATAAATAACCACCAAAGTGCGTAATATAAAGTGCAAAGTACTACAATATATATATCCTAGTATATACCTAAAATAATAATATCAGCATGTTGCAATAAAATGGTAAGAGAATAACTTAAAATAATAATACATAGGTGATGGTATAATATGAAAAAGTGTGCAAAAAGTGCAACAATTAAACTGGGTGTGCGGGAAACTTTTCCGGAAAAATAAATATGAGTGCGGGAAACTATTTTTTCAAAGTGCAGCTAGAAGTGATGTGATCTAAATTCATGTGATAAATAAGTCCGTATAATAGTAAAGGTGCAAACAATATTATGGGCAAGCTAGATGTGCGAACAAATATGAACTCCAAGGTGAAAATAAGAAATGGTATTCAATCAGATCAGCTGATAAAATAAGTCCATATATAGATGATTGTGCCCCGAGGAGTGGTGAATGAATAAGTATCCTGCGGTGACCCCCAAGGTGGGTGACTGGCGAGTGGCGGGGAAACCTCTAGTAGAAAAACCTACTCACCAGATGTACCTACCCCACACAGGGGTATAGGGCAGGTACTGTAGAAATATCCTGTTGGTCCTGGCTCTGGGTAGTAGTTCCCTTCCTGGGGGAGATGTAGTATAGGGTCCGCAGGGATATCCTAAAGTGGGATCCTATCCGATAGTAGGATATCCAACGATCCGTGGGGTGAACTGATATGGCCACTCAAAGGTATGTGGATGGAAGGATCAAATAAATAGAAAAGAACTCGATAGTGTAATACCGTTTTTAAAGTTTATTCCTTCCAGCAGTAACATAAAAATGGGTACTCACATAGATAAAATCAGTAAACAGCGAGGTAGTGGCGTCCCGGAACGCAATGCGTTCCAACTGGAGACCGGAACCGGAAGTGACGTGACGGCGCTGTACGCGTTTCGTCATGTGAAGACGCTGCAGAAGACGTCACATTTGGGCTCCAATTGCCTGAAAAAAATTCGGTCAAAATGACTCTATTTTGGTCTCCAAGTGTCTAAAAAGCCTTTTTAGTCAAAATAACTGCATTTGGTAACCAAAGGTCTGAAAAAAATTTAGTCAAAATGACTATATTTTTGTCTTTTAGAGCCTTAAAATGCCGGTTTTAGACAAGATTTTAGACATTTGGCTACAATGGCCTGAAAAAAATGTTTTGGTCAAAATGACTCTATTTTGGTCTCCAAGTGTCTAAAAAGCCTTTTTAGTCACAATAAATGCATTTGGTCACCAAAGATCTGAAAAACATTTAGTCAAATTGACTGTATTTTTGTCTTTTAGAGCCTTGAAAAGCCGGTTTTAGACAAGATTTTAGATATTTGGGCTCCAATGGCCTGAAAATTTTTTTGTTAAAATGACTCTATTTTGGTCTCCAAGTGTCTAAAAAAGCCTTTTTTAGTATAAATAACTGCATTTGGTCACCAAAGGTCTGAAAAAAATTAGTCAAAATGACTGTATTTTTGTCTTTTAGAGCCTTAAAAAGCCGGTTTTAGATAAGAGTTGTCTAAAACCGGCCATTTGGGCTCCAATGGCCTGAAAAAAATTTGTTGGTAAAAATGACTCAATTTTGGTCTCCAAGTGTCTAAAAAAGCCTTTTTTAGTCAAAATAACTGCATTTTGTCACCAAAGGTCTAAAAAAATTAGTCAAAGTGACTTTATTTTTGTCTTTTAGAGCCTAAACCACTTGCCGACTGCCGCACGACTATTTACGTCGGCAGTAAGCCCCTCACAGGCAAAGTGATGTTGATCTATAGAATATAAATAAATCCACGCTAAGGATGTCAGAGGATAAATTAAATGTGTGCACAGGTAAGCTGCAGCCTCACTTAAAATATAGCCAAAAGGCTATATAAATATGTATGTAAATATGAAGTGGTGGCGCTGCTTATAAAGTGCAAATAGGTATATATAGATATATAAAATGAAAAGAATATAAAATGTAGAAACACAGATGTGATTGAGGAATAAAAATATAAATATAAATGGTGGATATGTAAATAGTGCCACAATATAGTGAAAATCCAACATAAAATGGTATTGGGAATGAGTTAATATGGAATATATGAAAAAATATAAAAAAGTAAAATGAAGTACAATATAAATAACCACCAAAGTGCGTAATATAAAGTGCAAAGTACTACAATATATATATCCTAGTATATACCTAAAATAATAATATCAGCATGTTGCAATAAAATGGTAAGAGAATAACTTAAAATAATAATACATAGGTGATGGTATAATATGAAAAAGTGTGCAAAAAGTGCAACAATTAAACTGGGTGTGCGGGAAACTTTTCCGGAAAAATAAATATGAGTGCGGGAAACTATTTTTTCAAAGTGCAGCTAGAAGTGATGTGATCTAAATTCATGTGATAAATAAGTCCGTATAATAGTAAAGGTGCAAACAATATTATGGGCAAGCTAGATGTGCGAACAAATATGAACTCCAAGGTGAAAATAAGAAATGGTATTCAATCAGATCAGCTGATAAAATAAGTCCATATATAGATGATTGTGCCCCGAGGAGTGGTGAATGAATAAGTATCCTGCGGTGACCCCCAAGGTGGGTGACTGGCGAGTGGCGGGGAAACCTCTAGTAGAAAAACCTACTCACCAGATGTACCTACCCCACACAGGGGTATAGGGCAGGTACTGTAGAAATATCCTGTTGGTCCTGGCTCTGGGTAGTAGTTCCCTTCCTGGGGGAGATGTAGTATAGGGTCCGCAGGGATATCCTAAAGTGGGATCCTATCCGATAGTAGGATATCCAACGATCCGTGGGGTGAACTGATATGGCCACTCAAAGGTATGTGGATGGAAGGATCAAATAAATAGAAAAGAACTCGATAGTGTAATACCGTTTTTAAAGTTTATTCCTTCCAGCAGTAACATAAAAATGGGTACTCACATAGATAAAATCAGTAAACAGCGAGGTAGTGGCGTCCCGGAACGCAATGCGTTCCAACTGGAGACCGGAACCGGAAGTGACGTGACGGCGCTGTACGCGTTTCGTCATGTGAAGACGCTGCAGAAGACGTCACATTTGGGCTCCAATTGCCTGAAAAAAATTCGGTCAAAATGACTCTATTTTGGTCTCCAAGTGTCTAAAAAGCCTTTTTAGTCAAAATAACTGCATTTGGTAACCAAAGGTCTGAAAAAAATTTAGTCAAAATGACTATATTTTTGTCTTTTAGAGCCTTAAAATGCCGGTTTTAGACAAGATTTTAGACATTTGGCTACAATGGCCTGAAAAAAATGTTTTGGTCAAAATGACTCTATTTTGGTCTCCAAGTGTCTAAAAAGCCTTTTTAGTCACAATAAATGCATTTGGTCACCAAAGATCTGAAAAACATTTAGTCAAATTGACTGTATTTTTGTCTTTTAGAGCCTTGAAAAGCCGGTTTTAGACAAGATTTTAGATATTTGGGCTCCAATGGCCTGAAAATTTTTTTGTTAAAATGACTCTATTTTGGTCTCCAAGTGTCTAAAAAAGCCTTTTTTAGTATAAATAACTGCATTTGGTCACCAAAGGTCTGAAAAAAATTAGTCAAAATGACTGTATTTTTGTCTTTTAGAGCCTTAAAAAGCCGGTTTTAGATAAGAGTTGTCTAAAACCGGCCATTTGGGCTCCAATGGCCTGAAAAAAATTTGTTGGTAAAAATGACTCAATTTTGGTCTCCAAGTGTCTAAAAAAGCCTTTTTTAGTCAAAATAACTGCATTTTGTCACCAAAGGTCTAAAAAAATTAGTCAAAGTGACTTTATTTTTGTCTTTTAGAGCCTAAACCACTTGCCGACTGCCGCACGACTATTTACGTCGGCAGTAAGCCCCTCACAGGCAAAGTGATGTTGATCTATAGAATATAAATAAATCCGCGCTAAGGATGTCAGAGGATAAATTAAATGTGTGCACAGGTAAGCTGCAGCCTCACTTAAAATATAGCCAAAAGGCTATATAAATATGTATGTAAATATGAAGTGGTGGCGCTGCTTATAAAGTGCAAATAGGTATATATAGATATATAAAATGAAAAGAATATAAAATGTAGAAACACAGATGTGATTGAGGAATAAAAATATAAATATAAATGGTGGATATGTAAATAGTGCCACAATATAGTGAAAATCCAACATAAAATGGTATTGGGAATGAGTTAATATGGAATATATGAAAAAATATAAAAAAGTAAAATGAAGTACAATATAAATAACCACCAAAGTGCGTAATATAAAGTGCAAAGTACTACAATATATATATCCTAGTATATACCTAAAATAATAATATCAGCATGTTGCAATAAAATGGTAAGAGAATAACTTAAAATAATAATACATAGGTGATGGTATAATATGAAAAAGTGTGCAAAAAGTGCAACAATTAAACTGGGTGTGCGGGAAACTTTTCCGGAAAAATAAATAAGAGTGCGGGAAACTATTTTTTCAAAGTGCAGCTAGAAGTGATGTGATCTAAATTCATGTGATAAATAAGTCCGTATAATAGTAAAGGTGCAAACAATATTATGGGCAAGCTAGATGTGCGAAGAAATATGAACTCCAAGGTGAAAATAAGAAATGGTATTCAATCAGATCAGCTGATAAAATAAGTCCATATATAGATGATTGTGCCCCGAGGAGTGGTGAATGAATAAGTATCCTGCGGTGACCCCCAAGGTGGGTGACTGGCGAGTGGCGGGGAAACCTCTAGTAGAAAAACCTACTCACCAGATGTACCTACCCCACACAGGGGTATAGGGCAGGTACTGTAGAAATATCCTGTTGGTCCTGGCTCTGGGTAGTAGTTCCCTTCCTGGGGGAGATGTAGTATAGGGTCCGCAGGGATATCCTAAAGTGGGATCCTATCCGATAGTAGGATATCCAACGATCCGTGGGGTGAACTGATATGGCCACTCAAAGGTATGTGGATGGAAGGATCAAATAAATAGAAAAGAACTCGATAGTGTAATACCGTTTTTAAAGTTTATTCCTTCCAGCAGTAACATAAAAATGGGTACTCACATAGATAAAATCAGTAAACAGCGAGGTAGTGGCGTCCCGGAACGCAATGCGTTCCAACTGGAGACCGGAACCGGAAGTGACGTGACGGCCCTGTACGCGTTTCGTCATGTGAAGACGCTGCAGAAGACGTCACATGACGAAACGCGTACAGCGCCGTCACGTCACTTCCGGTTCCGGTCTCCAGTTGGAACGCATTGCGTTCCGGGACGCCACTACCTCGCTGTTTACTGATTTTATCTATGTGAGTACCCATTTTTATGTTACTGCTGGAAGGAATAAACTTTAAAAACGGTATTACACTATCGAGTTCTTTTCTATTTATATGATCCTTCCATCCACATACCTTTGAGTGGCCATATCAGTTCACCCCACCGATCGTTGGATATCCTACTATCGGATAGGATCCCACTTGAGGATATCCCTGCGGACCCTATACTACATCTCCCCCAGGAAGGGAACTACTACCCAGAGCCAGGACCAACAGGATATTTCTACAGTACCTTCCCTATACCCCTGTGTGGGGTAGGTACATCTGGTGAGTAGGTTTTTCTACTAGAGGTTTCCCCGCCACTCGCCAGTCACCCACCTTGGGGGTCACCGCAGGATACTTATTCATTCACCACTCCTCGAGGCACAATCATCTATATATGGACTTATTTTATCAGCTGATCTGATTGAATACCATTTCTTATTTTCACCTTGGAGTTCATATTTCTTCGCACATCTAGCTTGCCCATAATATTGTTTGCACCTTTACTATTATACGGACTTATTTATCACATGATGTTGATCTATGTTGCTAGCCTGTGAGGGTCTAGGGAGCGAGCGCACGCCCCCGGATGCGAGCTCCCGCGTGGTCTTGGATCCTTGCACGTGTGACCGGCAGACCCGATGTCCGCCGGTCACTCGGCGATCGTCACTGCAGAGGGAGAAAGTCAGGCGACTGATGTAAACAAGCCGCCTGTCATTCTCCCCTGTGTAGAAACAGTGATCATACGGTTCTACTATGTAGGACCGTTGATCACTGTTCCTACAGCTCAAGCCACAGCCAATCACAGTTAGAATCACGCCACTAGGGACACACACAGCCCCTCCCTCTCAAAAAAAGTTAACCCCTTCACTGCCAGTGTAATTTTACTGGTACAGTGCATATGTATAGCACTAATTACTGTAGCAATGTCACTGGTAACCCCAAAAGTGTCAAAAATGTCAGTCAAGGGTCCGATCTGTCTGCCGCAATTTTGCAGTACCGCAAAAAAAATCGCAATTACGCGTTGAAAAAAAACCCAACAAAAATGACAAAAATCTTTCCCTTTGTTAGTAAACGCGATAACTTTTGCGCAAACCAATCAAAATATGCTTTTTGCGATTTTTTTTACCAAACATATGTAGCATAAACAAATTGGCCAAAAATGTTAAAAAACTTTGATTTTTACATTTTTTTGGTGAATTTCATATAAAAAAATGTGAAAAATATTGCTATTTTTGCAAAATTGACGCTCTTTTTTTGTTTATAGCGCATGATCAAAAAATCGCACAGGTGATCTTTTAGAGCCTTGAAAAGCCGGTTTTAGACAAGATTTTAGATTTTTGGGCTCCAATGGCCTGAAATTTTTTTGTTAAAATGACTCTATTTTGGTCTCCAAGTGTCTAAAAAAGCCTTTTTTAGTATAAATAAATGCATTTGGTCACCAAAGGTCTGAAAAAAAACTAGTCAAAATTAATGTATTTTTGTCTTTTAGTGTCTTAAAAAGCCGGTTTTAGACCAGATTTGTCTAAAACCGGCCATTTGGGCTCCAATGGCCTGAAAAAGTTTTTTGGTCAAAATGACTCTATTTTGGTCTCCAAGTGTCTAAAAAGCCTTTTTTTCCAAAATAACTGAATTTGGTCACCAAAGGTCTGAAAAATACTTTAGTCAAAATTACTGTATTTTTGTCTTTTAGAGCCTTAAAAAGCCGGTTTTAGACAAGATTTTAGACATTTGGCTCCAATGGCCTGAAAAAAATGTTTTGGTCAAAAATACTCTATTTTGGTCTCCAAGTGTCTAAAAACCTTTTGTTAGTCAAAATAACGGCATTTGGTCACCAAAGGTCTGAAAAAAATGTAGTCAAAATTACTGTATTTTTTGTCTTTTACAGCCTTAAAAAGACGGTTTTAGACAAGATTTGTTTAAAACCGGCCATTTGGGCTCCAATGGCCTGAAAAAAATGTTTTGGTCAAAATGACTCTATTTTGGTCTCCAAGTGTCTAAAAACCTTTTGTTAGTCAAAATAACGGCATTTGGTCACCAAAGGTCTGAAAAAAAATTTAGTCAAAATGACTTTATTTTTTTCTTTGAGAGCCTTAAAAAGCCGGTTTTAGACAAGATTTTAGACATTTGGCTCCAATAGCCTGAAGAAATTTTTTGGGTCAAAATGACTCGATTTTGGTCTCCAAGTGTCTAAAAAGCCTTCCTTTTTTAGTCAAAATAACTGCATTTGGTCACCAAAGGTATGAAAAACAAATTTAGTCAAATTGACTGTATTTTTGTCTTTTAGAGCCTTAAAACGCGGGTTTTAGGCACGATTTTAGACATTTGGGCTCAAATGGCCTGAAAGATTTTTTTGGTCAAAATGACTCTATTTTGGTCTCCAAGTGTCTAAAAAGCCTTTTTTAGTCAAAATATCTGCATTTGGTCACCAAAGGTCTGATAAAAAAAATTAGTCAAAATGACTGCATTTTTGTCTTTTAGAGCCTTAAAAAGCCGATTTTAGACAAGATTTGTCTATAACTGGCCATTTGGGCTCCAATTGCCTGAAAAAACATTCGGTCAAAATGACTCTATTTTGGTCTCCAAGTGTCTAAAAAGCCTTTTTTAGTCACAATAAATGCATTTGGTCACCAAAGATCTGAAAAAAAGTAGTCAAAATTAATGTATTTTTGTCTTTTAGTGTCTTAAAAAGCCGGTTTTAGACCAGATTTGTCTAAAACCGGCCATTTGGGCTCCAATGGCCTGAAAAATTTTTTTGGTCAAAATGACTCTATTTTGGTCTCCAAGTGTCTAAAAAGCCTTTTTTTGTCAAAATAACTGAATTTGGTCACCAAAGTTCTGAAAAATACTTTAGTCAAAATGACTGTATTTTTGTCTTTTAGAGCCTTAACCACTTGCCGACCGAGTACGGTAATAGTACTGCGGCAAAGTGGTTCGTTATCGTCTGACGACGTAGTATTAACGTCGTCAGACACTCCCCCTTCTGGGCGGCGCTTGCGCGCCGCCGGAGGCTCGCTCCCGCTGTTTTCATTCACAGCGGGAGTCGGGCCAGGGGAGGAGCAGCGGCGATCACCGCTGCTCTGCCCCGATCGCCGGGGATCTAGTGTGGAGATCCGCTCGCTGTGTGTAAACACAGCGGGCGGATCTCCATAGTGACAGGGAGTGACAGATCGGACTGTTCAGCATAGCTGGACATCCGATCTGTCCATGACTCACTCAGTCACCTCCCCCCCCCACACGTCAGTAAGCACCAGGCATACATTAACCCCTCCCTCTCCAATAAAATTAACCCCTTCCCTGCCAGTGTCATTTTTACAGTAACAGTGCATATATATAGCACTGATTACTGCAGTAATGTCACTGGTAACCCCAAAAGTGTCAAAAATGTCAGTCAAGGGTCCGATCTGTCCGCCGCAATGTCGCAGTCCCACAAAAAAAATCGCAGATCGCCGCCATTACGCGTTAAAAAAAACCCACCAAAAATGACAGAAATCTTTCCCTTTGTTAGTAAACGCAATAACTTTTGCGCAAACCAATCAAAATACGCTTATTGTGATTTTTTTTACCAAACATAGGTAGCAGAAAACAAATTGGCCAAAAAATTTTTAAAAAATTGGTTTTTACATCTTTTTTGGGGGGAATTTCATATAAAAAAATGTTAAAAATATTGTTATTTTTTCAAAATAAACGCTCTTTTTTTGTTTATAGCGCAAAAAGTAAAAATCGCACAGGTGATCAAATACCACCAAAATAAAGCTCTGTTTGTGGGAAAAAAAGGACGTAAATTTGGTTTGGGTACGGCGTCGCACGACCGCGCAATTGTCAGTTGAAGTCGCACATCGCCGAATCGCAAAAAGTGGCCTGGACGGAAGACAGCAAAATCCTCCGGTGGTAAAGTGGTTAAAAAGCCGGTTTTAGACAAGATTTGTCTAAAACCGGCCATTTGGGCTCCAATGGCCTGAAAAGAAATTTTTGGTCAAAATTACTCTGTTTTGGTCTCCAAGTGTCTAAAAATCATTTTTTAGTCAAAATAACTGCATTTGGTCACCAAAGGTCAGAAAAATTTTTTTCTTTAAAATGACTATATTTTTGTCTTTTAGAGCCTTAAAAAGCCGGTTTTAGACAAGATTTTAGACATTTGGCTCCAATGGCCTGAAAACAATGTTTTGGTCAAAAATACTCTATTTTGGTCTCCAAGTGTCTAAAAACCTTTTGTTAGTCAAAATAACGGCATTTGGTCACCAAAGTTCTGAAAAAAAATTAGTCAAAATTACTGTATTTTTTGTCTTTTACAGCCATAAAAAGCCGGTTTTAGACAAGATTTGTTTAAAACCGGCAATTTGGGCTCCAATGGCCTGAAAATTATTTTTTAGTTAAAATGACTCTATTTCGGTCTCCAAGTGTCTAAAAAGCCTTTTTAAGTCAAAATAACTGCATTTGGTCACCAAAGGTCTGAAAAAAATTAAGTCCAAATGACTCTATTTTTTCTTTGAGAGCCTTAAAAAGCCGGTTTAAGGCACGATTTTAGACATTTGGCTAAAATGGCCTGAAAAAAATGTTTTGGTCAAAAATACTCTATTTTGGTCTCCAAGTGTCTAAAAACCTTTTGTTAGTCAAAATAACGGCATTTGGTCACCAAAGGTCTGAAAAAATTTAGTCAAAATGACTGTATTTTTTGTCTTTTAGAGCCTTAAAAATCCGGTTTTAGACAAGAGTTGTCTAAAACCGGCCATTTGGGCTCCAATGGCATGAAAAAATGTTTTTGGTCAAAATGACTCAGTTTTGGTCTCCAAGTGTCTAAAAAGCCTTTTTTAGTCAAAATAACTGCATTTCGTCACCAAAGGTCTAAAAAAAAAAATTAGTCAAAGTGTCTTTATTTTTGTCTTTTAGAGCCTTAACCACTTGCCGACTGCCGCACGACTATTTACGTCGGCAGTAAGCCCCTCACAGACAAAGTGATGTTGATCTACGTTGCTAGCTTGTGAGGGTCTAGGGAGCGAGCACGCGCCCCCGGAGGCGCGCTCCCGCGTGGTCACAGATCCCCCGCACGTGTGACCGGCGGACCCGATGTTCGCTGGTCACTCGGCGATCGTCACTGCAGAGGGAGAAAGTCAGGCGACTGATGTAAACAAGCCGCCTTTCATTCTCCCCTGTGTAGAAACAGTGATCATACGGTTCTACTATGTAGGACCGTTGATCACTGTTCCTACAGCTCAAGCCACAACCAATCACAGTTAGAATCACGCCCCGAGGGACACACACAGCCCCTCCCTCTCAAAAAAAGTTAACCCCCTTCACTGCCAGTGTAATTTTACAGTAACAGTGCATATGTATAGCACTGATTACTGTAGAAATGTCACTGGTAACCCCAAAAGTGTCAAAAATGTCAGTCAAGGGTCCGATCTGTCTGCCGCAATTTTGCAGTACCGCAAAAAAAATCGCAGATCGCCGCCATTACGCGTTGAAAAAAAAACTACAAAAACAACAAAAATCTTTCCCTTTGTTAGTAAACGCGATAACTTTTGCGCAAACCAATGAAAATACGCTTATTTTTTTTACCAAACATATGTAGCATAAAACAAATTGGCCGAAAATGTTAAAAAATTTTGATTTTCACATTTTTTTGGGGAATTTCATGTAAAAAAAGGTGAAAAATATTGCTATTTTTGCAAAATTGACGCTTTTTTTTGTTTATAGTGCATGATCAAAAAATCGCACAGGTGATCAAATACCACCAAAAGAAAGCTCTGTTTGTGGGAAAAAAAGGAAGTCAAATTTGTTTAGGTACAGCGTCGCACGACCGCGCAATTGTCCGTTAAAGTCAACGCAGTGCCGAATCGCAAAATAGGCCCTGGTCAGGAAGGGGGTCAAATCTTCCGGGGGTTAAGTGGTAAATAGCCGGTTTTAGACACGATTTGTCTAAAACCGGCCATTTGAGTTTCAATGGCCTGAAAAAAATGTTTGGTCAAAATGACTCTATTTTTGTCTCCAAGTGTCTAAAAAGCCTTTTTTAGTCAAAATAACTGCATTTGGTCACCAAAGGTCTTATAAAAAAAATTGTCAAGATGACTGTATTTTTGTCTTTTAGAGCCTTAAAATGCCGGTTTTAGACAAGATTTGTCTATAACTGGCCTTTTGGGCTCCAATTGCCTGAAAAAAAATCGGTCAAAATGACTCTATTTTGGTCTCCAAGTGTCTAAAAAGCCTTTTTTAGTCAAAATAACTGCATTTGGTAACCAAAGGTCTGAAAAAAAATGTAGTCAAAATTACTATATTTTTGTCTTTTAGAGCCTTAAAAAGCCGGTTTTAGACAAGATTTTAGACATTTGGCTCCAATGGCCTGAAAAAAATGTTTTGGTCAAAATGACTCTATTTTGGTCTCCAAGTGTCTAAAAAGCCTTTTTAGTCAAAATAACTGCATTTGGTCACCAAAGATCTGAAAAAAAATTTAGTCAAATTGACTGTATTTTTGTCTTTTAGTGCCTTGAAAAGCCGGTTTTAGACAAGATTTTAGATTTTTGGGCTCCAATGGCCTGAAAATTTTTTTTGTTAAAATGACTCTATTTTGGTCTCCAAGTGTCTAAAAACGTCTTTTTGGTCAGCAAAGGTCTGAAAAAATTAGTCAAAATTAATGTATTTTTGTCTTTTAGTGTCTTAAAAAGCCGGTTTTAGACCAGATTTGTCTAAAACCGGCCATTTGGGCTCCAATGGCCTGAAAAAAACTTTTTGGTCAAAATGACTCTATTTTGGTCTCCAAGTGTCTAAAAAGCCTTTTTTAGTCAAAATAACTGCATTTGGTCACCAAAGGTCTGAAAAATACTTTAGTCAAAATGACTATATTTTTGTCTTTTAAAGCCTTAAAAAGCCGGTTTTAGACAAGATTTTAGACATTTGGCTCCAATGGCCTGAAAAAAATGTTTTGGTCAGAAATACTCTATTTTGGTCTCCAAGTGTCTAAAAAATCTTTTGTTAGTCAAAATAACGGCATTTGGTCACCAAAGGTCTGAAAAAAATTTAGTCAAAATTACTGTATTTTTTGTCTTTTACAGCCTTAAAAGCCGGTTTTAGACAAGATTTGTTTAAAACCGGCCATTTGGGCTCGATTGGCCTGAAAAAATGTTTTGGTCAAAATGACTCTATTTTGGTCTCCAAGTGTCTAAAAACCTTTCGTTAGTCAAAATAACGGCATTTGGTCACCAAAGGTCTGAAAAACAATTTAGTCAAAATGACTGTATTTTTGTCTTTTAGAGCCTTAAAAAGCCGGTTTTAGACAAGATTTGTCTATAACTGGCCATTTGGGCTCCAATTGCCTGAAAAAAAATCGGTCAAAATGACTCTATTTTGGTCTCCAAGTGTCTAAAAAGCCTTTTTTAGTCACAATAAATGCATTTGGTCACCAAAGATCTGAAAAAAAGTAGTCAAAATTAATGTATTTTTGTCTTTTAGTGTCTTAAAAAGCCGGTTTTAGACCAGATTTGTCTAAAACCGGCCATTTGGGCTCCAATGGCCTGAAAAATTTTTTTGGTCAAAATGACTCTATTTTGGTCTCCAAGTGTCTAAAAAGCCTTTTTTTGTCAAAATAACTGAATTTGGTCACCAAAGTTCTGAAAAATACTTTAGTCAAAATGACTGTATTTTTGTCTTTTAGAGCCTTAACCACTTGCCGACCGAGTACGGTAATAGTACTGCGGCAAAGTGGTTCGTTATCGTCTGACGACGTAGTATTAACGTCGTCAGACACTCCCCCTTCTGGGCGGCGCTTGCGCGCCGCCGGAGGCTCGCTCCCGCTGTTTTCATTCACAGCGGGAGTCGGGCCAGGGGAGGAGCAGCGGCGATCACCGCTGCTCTGCCCCGATCGCCGGGGATCTAGTGTGGAGATCCGCTCGCTGTGTGTAAACACAGCGGGCGGATCTCCATAGTGACAGGGAGTGACAGATCGGACTGTTCAGCATAGCTGGACATCCGATCTGTCCATGACTCACTCAGTCACCTCCCCCCCCCACACGTCAGTAAGCACCAGGCATACATTAACCCCTCCCTCTCCAATAAAATTAACCCCTTCCCTGCCAGTGTCATTTTTACAGTAACAGTGCATATATATAGCACTGATTACTGCAGTAATGTCACTGGTAACCCCAAAAGTGTCAAAAATGTCAGTCAAGGGTCCGATCTGTCCGCCGCAATGTCGCAGTCCCACAAAAAAAATTGCAGATCGCCGCCATTACGCGTTAAAAAAAAACCACCAAAAATGACAGAAATCTTTCCCTTTGTTAGTAAACGCAATAACTTTTGCGCAAACCAATCAAAATACGCTTATTGTGATTTTTTTTACCAAACATAGGTAGCAGAAAACAAATTGGCCAAAAAATTTTTAAAAAATTGGTTTTTACATCTTTTTTGGGGGGAATTTCATATAAAAAAATGTTAAAAATATTGTTATTTTTTCAAAATAAACGCTCTTTTTTTGTTTATAGCGCAAAAAGTAAAAATCGCACAGGTGATCAAATACCACCAAAATAAAGCTCTGTTTGTGGGAAAAAAAGGACGTAAATTTGGTTTGGGTACGGCGTCGCACGACCGCGCAATTGTCAGTTGAAGTCGCACATCGCCGAATCGCAAAAAGTGGCCTGGACGGAAGACAGCAAAATCCTCCGGTGGTAAAGTGGTTAAAAAGCCGGTTTTAGACAAGATTTGTCTAAAACCGCCCATTTGGGCTCCAATGGCCTGAAAAGAAATTTTTGGTCAAAATTACTCTGTTTTGGTCTCCAAGTGTCTAAAAATCGTTTTTTAGTCAAAATAACTGCATTTGGTCACCAAAGGTCAGAAAAAAATTTTTCTTTAAAATGACTATATTTTTGTCTTTTAGAGCCTTAAAAAGCCGGTTTTAGACAAGATTTTAGACATTTGGCTCCAATGGCCTGAAAACAATGTTTTGGTCAAAAATACTCTATTTTGGTCTCCAAGTGTCTAAAAACCTTTTGTTAGTCAAAATAACGGCATTTGGTCACCAAAGTTCTGAAAAAAAATTAGTCAAAATTACTGTATTTTTTGTCTTTTACAGCCATAAAAAGCCGGTTTTAGACAAGATTTGTTTAAAACCGGCAATTTGGGCTCCAATGGCCTGAAAATTATTTTTTAGTTAAAATGACTCTATTTCGGTCTCCAAGTGTCTAAAAAGCCTTTTTAAGTCAAAATAACTGCATTTGGTCACCAAAGGTCTGAAAAAAATTAAGTCCAAATGACTCTATTTTTTCTTTGAGAGCCTTAAAAAGCCGGTTTAAGGCACGATTTTAGACATTTGGCTAAAATGGCCTGAAAAAAATGTTTTGGTCAAAAATACTCTATTTTGGTCTCCAAGTGTCTAAAAACCTTTTGTTAGTCAAAATAACGGCATTTGGTCACCAAAGGTCTGAAAAAATTTAGTCAAAATGACTGTATTTTTTGTCTTTTAGAGCCTTAAAAATCCGGTTTTAGACAAGAGTTGTCTAAAACCGGCCATTTGGGCTCCAATGGCATGAAAAAATGTTTTTGGTCAAAATGACTCAGTTTTGGTCTCCAAGTGTCTAAAAAGCCTTTTTTAGTCAAAATAACTGCATTTCGTCACCAAAGGTCTAAAAAAAAAAATTAGTCAAAGTGTCTTTATTTTTGTCTTTTAGAGCCTTAACCACTTGCCGACTGCCGCACGACTATTTACGTCGGCAGTAAGCCCCTCACAGACAAAGTGATGTTGATCTACGTTGCTAGCTTGTGAGGGTCTAGGGAGCGAGCACGCGCCCCCGGAGGCGCGCTCCCGCGTGGTCACAGATCCCCCGCACGTGTGACCGGCGGACCCGATGTTCGCTGGTCACTCGGCGATCGTCACTGCAGAGGGAGAAAGTCAGGCGACTGATGTAAACAAGCCGCCTTTCATTCTCCCCTGTGTAGAAACAGTGATCATACGGTTCTACTATGTAGGACCGTTGATCACTGTTCCTACAGCTCAAGCCACAACCAATCACAGTTAGAATCACGCCCCGAGGGACACACACAGCCCCTCCCTCTCAAAAAAAGTTAACCCCCTTCACTGCCAGTGTAATTTTACAGTAACAGTGCATATGTATAGCACTGATTACTGTAGAAATGTCACTGGTAACCCCAAAAGTGTCAAAAATGTCAGTCAAGGGTCCGATCTGTCTGCCGCAATTTTGCAGTACCGCAAAAAAAATCGCAGATCGCCGCCATTACGCGTTGAAAAAAAAACTACAAAAACAACAAAAATCTTTCCCTTTGTTAGTAAACGCGATAACTTTTGCGCAAACCAATGAAAATACGCTTATTTTTTTTACCAAACATATGTAGCATAAAACAAATTGGCCGAAAATGTTAAAAAATTTTGATTTTCACATTTTTTTGGGGAATTTCATGTAAAAAAAGGTGAAAAATATTGCTATTTTTGCAAAATTGACGCTTTTTTTTGTTTATAGTGCATGATCAAAAAATCGCACAGGTGATCAAATACCACCAAAAGAAAGCTCTGTTTGTGGGAAAAAAAGGAAGTCAAATTTGTTTAGGTACAGCGTCGCACGACCGCGCAATTGTCCGTTAAAGTCAACGCAGTGCCGAATCGCAAAATAGGCCCTGGTCAGGAAGGGGGTCAAATCTTCCGGGGGTTAAGTGGTAAATAGCCGGTTTTAGACACGATTTGTCTAAAACCGGCCATTTGAGTTTCAATGGCCTGAAAAAAATGTTTGGTCAAAATGACTCTATTTTTGTCTCCAAGTGTCTAAAAAGCCTTTTTTAGTCAAAATAACTGCATTTGGTCACCAAAGGTCTTATAAAAAAAATTGTCAAGATGACTGTATTTTTGTCTTTTAGAGCCTTAAAATGCCGGTTTTAGACAAGATTTGTCTATAACTGGCCTTTTGGGCTCCAATTGCCTGAAAAAAAATCGGTCAAAATGACTCTATTTTGGTCTCCAAGTGTCTAAAAAGCCTTTTTTAGTCAAAATAACTGCATTTGGTAACCAAAGGTCTGAAAAAAAATGTAGTCAAAATTACTATATTTTTGTCTTTTAGAGCCTTAAAAAGCCGGTTTTAGACAAGATTTTAGACATTTGGCTCCAATGGCCTGAAAAAAATGTTTTGGTCAAAATGACTCTATTTTGGTCTCCAAGTGTCTAAAAAGCCTTTTTAGTCAAAATAACTGCATTTGGTCACCAAAGATCTGAAAAAAAATTTAGTCAAATTGACTGTATTTTTGTCTTTTAGTGCCTTGAAAAGCCGGTTTTAGACAAGATTTTAGATTTTTGGGCTCCAATGGCCTGAAAATTTTTTTTGTTAAAATGACTCTATTTTGGTCTCCAAGTGTCTAAAAACGTCTTTTTGGTCAGCAAAGGTCTGAAAAAATTAGTCAAAATTAATGTATTTTTGTCTTTTAGTGTCTTAAAAAGCCGGTTTTAGACCAGATTTGTCTAAAACCGGCCATTTGGGCTCCAATGGCCTGAAAAAAACTTTTTGGTCAAAATGACTCTATTTTGGTCTCCAAGTGTCTAAAAAGCCTTTTTTAGTCAAAATAACTGCATTTGGTCACCAAAGGTCTGAAAAATACTTTAGTCAAAATGACTATATTTTTGTCTTTTAAAGCCTTAAAAAGCCGGTTTTAGACAAGATTTTAGACATTTGGCTCCAATGGCCTGAAAAAAATGTTTTGGTCAGAAATACTCTATTTTGGTCTCCAAGTGTCTAAAAAATCTTTTGTTAGTCAAAATAACGGCATTTGGTCACCAAAGGTCTGATAAAAATTTAGTCAAAATTACTGTATTTTTTGTCTTTTACAGCCTTAAAAGCCGGTTTTAGACAAGATTTGTTTAAAACCGGCCATTTGGGCTCGATTGGCCTGAAAAAATGTTTTGGTCAAAATGACTCTATTTTGGTCTCCAAGTGTCTAAAAACCTTTCGTTAGTCAAAATAACGGCATTTGGTCACCAAAGGTCTGAAAAACAATTTAGTCAAAATGACTGTATTTTTGTCTTTTAGAGCCTTAAAAAGCCGGTTTTAGACAAGATTTGTCTATAACTGGCCATTTGGGCTCCAATTGCCTGAAAAAAAATCGGTCAAAATGACTCTATTTTGGTCTCCAAGTGTCTAAAAAGCCTTTTTTAGTCAAAATAACTGCATTTGGTAACCAAAGGTCTGAAAAAAAATGTAGTCAAAATTACTATATTTTTGTCTTTTAGAGCCTTAAAATGCCGGTTTTAGACAAGATTTTAGACATTTGGCTCCAATGGCCTGAAAAAAATGTTTTGGTCAAAATGACTCTATTTTGGTCTCCAAGTGTCTAAAAAGCCTTTTTAGTCAAAATAACTGCATTTGGTCACGAAAGATCTGAAAAAAAATTTAGTCAAATTGACTGTATTTTTGTCTTTTAGTGCCTTGAAAAGCCGGTTTTAGACAAGATTTTAGATTTTTGGGCTCCAATGGCCTGAAAAATTTTTTTGTTAAAATGACTCTATTTTGGTCTCCAAGTGTCTAAAAAAGTCTTTTTTAGTATAAATAAATGCATTTGGTCAGCAAAGGTCTGAAAAAATTAGTCAAAATTAATGTATTTTTGTCTTTTAGTGTCTTAAAAAGCCGGTTTTAGACCAGATTTGTCTAAAACCGGCCATTTGGGCTCCAATGGCCTGAAAAAAACTTTTTGGTCAAAATGACTCTATTTTGGTCTCCAAGTGTCTAAAAAGCCTTTTTTAGTCAAAATAACTGCATTTGGTCACCAAAGGTCTGAAAAATACTTTAGTCAAAAAGACTATATTTTTGTCTTTTAAAGCCTTAAAAAGCCGGTTTTAGACAAGATTTTAGACATTTGGCTCCAATGGCCTGAAAAAAATGTTTTGGTCAGAAATACTCTATTTTGGTCTCCAAGTGTCTAAAAAATCTTTTGTTAGTCAAAATAACGGCATTTGGTCACCAAAGGTCTGAAAAAAATTTAGTCAAAATTACTGTATTTTTTGTCTTTTACAGCCTTAAAAGCCGGTTTTAGACAAGATTTGTTTAAAACCGGCCATTTGGGCTCGATTGGCCTGAAAAAATGTTTTGGTCAAAATGACTCTATTTTGGTCTCCAAGTGTCTAAAAACCTTTCGTTAGTCAAAATAACGGCATTTGGTCACCAAAGGTCTGAAAAACAATTTAGTCAAAATGACTGTATTTTTGTCTTTTAGAGCCTTAAAAAGCCGGTTTAAGACAAGATTTGTCTAAAACCAGCCATTTGGGCAACAATGGCCTGAAAATAATTTTTTAGTTAAAATGACTCTATTTTGGTCTCCAAGTGTCTAAAAAGCCTTTTTAAGTCAAAATAACTGCATTTGGTCACAAAAGGTCTGAAAAAAAATTAAGTCCAAATGACTATATTTTTTTCTTTTAGAGCCTTAAAAAGCCGGTTTTAGACAAGATTTTAGACATTTGGCTCCAATAGCCTGAAAAATTTTTTTGGGTCAAAATGACTCGATTTTGGCCTCCAAGAGTCTAAAAAGCATTCCTTTTTTAGTCAAAATAACTGAATTTGGTCACCAAAGGTATGAAAAACACATTTAGTCAAATTGACTGTATTTTTGTCTTTTAGAGCCTTAAAACGCGGGTTTTAGGCACGATTTTAGACATTTGGGCTCAAATGGCCTGAAAGGTTTTTTTGGTCAAAATGACTCTATTTTGGTCTCCACGTGTCTAAAAAGCCTTTTTTAGTCAAAATAACTGCATTTGGTCACCAAAGGTCTGATAAAAAAAATTAGTCAAAATGACTGTATTTTTGTCTTTTAGAGCCTTAAAAAGACGGTTTTAGACAAGATTTGTCTATAACTGGCCATTTGGGCTCCAATTGCCTGAAAAAAATTCGGTCAAAATGACTCTATTTTGGTCTCCAAGTGTCTAAAAAGCCTTTTTAGTCAAAATAACTGCATTTGGTAACCAAAGGTCTGAAAAAAAATTTAGTCAAAATGACTGTTAAAATGACTCTATTTTGGTCTCCAAGTGTCTAAAAAAGCCTTTTTTAGTATAAATAAATGCATTTGGTCACCAAAGGTCTGAAAAAAACTAGTCAAAATTAATGTATTTTTGTCTTTTAGTGTCTTAAAAAGCCGGTTTTAGACCAGATTTGTCTAAAACCGGCCATTTGGGCTCCAATGGCCTGAAAAATTTTTTTGGTCAAAATGACTCTATTTTAGTCTCCAAGTGTCTAAAAAGCCTTTTTTTCCAAAATAACTGAATTTGGTCACCAAAGGTCTGAAAAATACTTTAGTCAAAATTACTGTATTTTTGTCTTTTAGAGCCTTAAAAAGCCGGTTTTAGACAAGATTTTAGACATTTGGCTCCAATGGCCTGAAAAAAATGTTTTGGTCAAAAATACTCTATTTTGGTCTCCAAGTGTCTAAAAACCTTTTGTTAGTCAAAATAACGGCATTTGGTCACCAAAGGTCTGAAAAAAATGTAGTCAAAATTACTGTATTTTTTGTCTTTTACAGCCTTAAAAAGACGGTTTTAGACAAGATTTGTTTAAAACCGGCCATTTGGGCTCCAATGGCCTGAAAAAAATGTTTTGGTCAAAATGACTCTATTTTGGTCTCCAAGTGTCTAAAAACCTTTTGTTAGTCAAAATAACGGCATTTGGTCATCAAAGGTCTGAAAAAAAATTTAGTCAAAATGACTGTATTTTTTGTCTTTTAGAGCCTTAAAAAGCCGGTTTTAGACAAGATTTTAGACATTTGGCTCCAATAGCCTGAAGAAATTTTTTGGGTCAAAATGACTCGATTTTGGTCTCCAAGTGTCTAAAAAGCCTTCCTTTTTTAGTCAAAATAACTGCATTTGGTCACCAAAGGTATGAAAAACAAATTTAGTCAAATTGACTGTATTTTTGTCTTTTAGAGCCTTAAAACGCGGGTTTTAGGCACGATTTTAGACATTTGGGCTCAAATGGCCTGAAAGATTTTTTTGGTCAAAATGACTCTATTTTTGTCTCCAAGTGTCTAAAAACCTTTTGTTAGTCAAAATAACGGCATTTGGTCACCAAAGGTCTGAAAAAAAATTTAGTCAAAATGACTATATTTTTGTCTTTTAGAGCCTTAAAAAGCCGGTTTTAGACAAATCTGGGCTCCAATGGCTTGAAAATTATTTTTTTAGTTAAAATGACTCTATTTTGGTCTCCAAGTGTCTAAAAAGCCTTTTTAAGTCAAAATAACTGCATTTGGTCACCAAAGGTCTGAAAAAAAATTAAGTCCAAATGTCTATATTTTTTTCTTTGAGAGCCTTAAAAAGCCGGTTTTAGGCACGATTTTAGACATTTGGGCTTAAATGGCCTGAAAGATTTTTTTGGTCAAAATGACTCTATTTTGGTCTCCAAGTGTCTAAAAAGCCTTTTTTAGTCAAAATATCTGCATTTGGTCACCAAAGGTCTGATAAAAAAATTAGTCAAAATGACTGCATTTTTGTCTTTTAGAGCCTTAAAAAGCCGGTTTTAGGCAAGATTTGTCTATAACTGGCCATTTGGGCTCCAATTGCCTGAAAAAAAATTCGGTCAAAATGACTCTATTTTGGTCTCCAAATGTCTAAAAAGCCTTTTTTAGTCACAATAAATGCATTTGGTCACCAAAGATCTGAAAAAAACTAGTCAAAATTAATGTATTGTTGTCTTTTAGTGTCTTAAAAAGCCGGTTTTAGACCAGATTTGTCTAAAACCGGCCATTTGGGCTCCAATGGCCTGAAAAAATTTTTTGGTCAAAATGACTCTACTTTGGTCTCCAAATGTCTAAAAGGCCTTTTTTTGTCAAAATAACTGAATTTGGTCACCAAAGGTCTGAAAAATACTTTAGTCAAAATGACTGCATTTTTGTCTTTTAGAGCCTTAAAAAGCCGGTTTTAGACAAGATTTGTCTAAAACCGGCCACAATGGCCTGAAAAGAAATTTTCGGTCAAAATTACTCTGTTTTGGTCTCCAAGTGTCTAAAAATCGTTTTTTAGTCAAAATAACTGCATTTGGTCACCAAAGGTCAGAAAAAAAAATTTCGTCAAAATGATTATATTTTTGTCTTTTAGAGCCTTAAAAAGCCGGTTTTAGACAAGATTTTCGACATTTGGCTCCAATGGCCTGAAAAAAATGTTTTGGTCAAAAATACTCTAGTTTGGTCTCCAAGTGTCTAAAAACCTTTTGTTAGTCAAAATAACGGCATTTGGTCACCAAAGGTCTGAAAAAAAATTAGTCAAAATTACTGTATTTTTTGTCTTTTACAGCCTTAAAAAGCCGGTTTTAAACAAGATTTGTTTAAAACCGGCAATTTGGGCTCCAATGGCCTGAAAAAAATGTTTTGGTCAAAATGACTCTATTTTGGTCTCCAAGTGTCTAAAAACTTTTGTTAGTCAAAATAACGGCATTTGGTCACCAAAGGTCTGAAAAACAATTTAGTCAAAATGACTGTATTTTTGTCTTTTAGAGCCTTAAAAAGCCGGTTTAAGACAAGATTTGTCTAAAACCGGCCATTTGGGCTCCAATGGCCTGAAAATTATTTTTTAGTTAAAATGACTCTATTTCGGTCTCCAAGTGTCTAAAAAGCCTTTTTAAGTCAAAATAACTGCATTTGGTCACCAAAGGTCTGAAAAAAATTAAGTCCAAATGACTATATTTTTTCTTTGAGAGCCTTAAAAAGCCGGTTTTAGGCACGATTTTAGACATTTGGCTAAAATGGCCTGGAAAAAAATGTTTTGGTCAAAAATACTCTATTTTGGTCTCCAAGTGTCTAAAAACCTTTTGTTAGTCAAAATAACGGCATTTGGTCACCAAAGGTCTGAAAAAAATTTAGTCAAAATGACTGTATGTTTTGTCTTTTAGAGCCTTAAAAATCCGGTTTTAGACACGAGTTGTCTAAAACCGGCCATTTGGGCTCCAATGGCATGAAAAAATGTTTTTGGTCAAAATGACTCAATTTTGGTCTCCAAGGGTCTAAAAAGCCTTTTTAGTCAAAATAACTGCATTTCGTCACCAAAGGTCTAAAAAAAATTAGTCAAAGACAGTGTCTTTATTTTTGTCTTTTAGAGCCTTAACCACTTGCCGACTGCCGCACGACTATTTACATCGGCATCTATTTTGGTCTCCAAGTGTCTAAAAACCTTTTGTTAGTCAAAATAACGGCATTTGGTCACCAAAGGTCTGAAAAACAATTTAGTCAAAATGACTGTATTTTTGTCTTTTAGAGCCTTAAAAAGCCGGTTTAAGACAAGATTTGTCTAAAACCGGCCATTTGGGCTCCAATGGCCTGAAAATATTTTTTAGTTTAAATGACTCTATTTCGGTCTCCAAGTGTCTAAAAAGCCTTTTTAAGTCAAAATAACTGCATTTGGTCACCAAAGGTCTGAAAAAATTAAGTCCAAATGACTATATTTTTTTCTTTGAGAGCCTTAAAAAGCCGGTTTTAGACAAGATTTTAGACATTTGGCTAGAATGGCCTGAAAAAATGTTTTGGTCAAAAATACTCTATTTTGGTCTCCAAGTGTCTAAAAACCTTTTGTTAGTCAAAATAACGGCATTTGGTCACCAAAGGTCTGAAAAAAATTTAGTCAAAATTACTGTATTTTCTGTCTTTTAGAGCCTTAAAAAGCTGGTTTTAGACAAGATTTGTCTAAAACCGGCCATTTGGGCTCCAATGGCCTGAAAAGAAATTTTCGGTCAAAATTACTCTGTTTTGGTCTCCAAGTGTCTAAAAATCGTTTTTTAGTCAAAATAACTGCATTTGGTCACCAAAGGTCAGAAAAAAAATTTCGTCAAAATGACTATATTTTTGTCTTTTAGAGCCTTAAAAAGCCGGTTTTAGACAAGATTTAAGACATTTGGCTCCAATGGCCTGAAAAAAAATGTTTTGGTCAAAAATACTCTATTTTGGTCTCCAAGTGTCTAAAAACCTTTTGTTAGTCAAAATAACGGCATTTGGTCACCAAAGGTCTGAAAAAAAAATTAGTCAAAATTACTGTATTTTTTGTCTTTTACAGCCTTAAAAAGCCGGTTTTAGACAAGATTTGTTTAAAACCGGCAATTTGGGCTCCAATGGCCTGAAAAAAATGTTTTGGTCAAAATGACTCTATTTTGGTCTCCAAGTGTCTAAAAACGTTTGTTAGTCAAAATAACGGCATTTGGTCACCAAAGGTCTGAAAAACAATTTAGTCAAAATGACTGTATTTTTGTCTTTTAGAGCCTTAAAAAGCCGGTTTAAGACAAGATTTGTCTAAAACCGGCCATTTGGTCTCCAATGGCCTGAAAATTATTTTTTAGTTAAAATGACTCTATTTCGGTCTCCAAGTGTCTAAAAAGCCTTTTTAAGTCAAAATAACTGCATTTGGTCACCAAAGGTCTGAAAAAATTAAGTCCAAATGACTATATTTTTTCTTTGAGAGCCTTAAAAAGCCGGTTTTAGGCACGATTTTAGACATTTGGCTAAAATGGCCTGGAAAAAAATGTTTTGGTCAAAAATACTCTATTTTGGTCTCCAAGTGTCTAAAAACCTTTTGTTAGTCAAAATAACGGCATTTGGTCACCAAAGGTCTGAAAAAAAAAATTAGTCAAAATTACTGTATTTTTGTCTTTTAGAGCCTTAAAAAGCCGGTTTAAGACAAGATTTGTCTAAAACCGGCCATTTGGGCTCCAATGGCCTGAAAATTATTTTTTAGTTAAAATGACTCTATTTCGGTCTCCAAGTGTCTAAAAAGCCTTTTTAAGTCAAAATAACTGCATTTGGTCACCAAAGGTCTGAAAAAAATTAAGTCCAAATGACTATATTTTTTCTTTGAGAGCCTTAAAAAGCCGGTTTTAGGCACGATTTTAGACATTTGGCTAAAATGGCCTGGAAAAAAATGTTTTGGTCAAAAATACTCTATTTTGGTCTCCAAGTGTCTAAAAACCTTTTGTTAGTCAAAATAACGGCATTTGGCCACCAAAGGTCTGAAAAAAATTTAGTCAAAATGACTGTATGTTTTGTCTTTTAGAGCCTTAAAAATCCGGTTTTAGACAAGAGTTGTCTAAAACCGGCCATTTGGGCTCCAATGGCATGAAAAAATTTTTTTGGTCAAAATGACTCAATTTTGGTCTCCAAGTGTCTAAAAAGCCTTTTTTAGTCAAAATAACTGCATTTCGTCACCAAAGGTCTAAAAAAAAAATTAGTCAAAGTGTCTTTATTTTTGTCTTTTAGAGCCTTAACCACTTGCCGACTGCCGCACGACTATTTACGTCGGCATCTATTTTGGTCTCCAAGTGTCTAAAAACCTTTTGTTAGTCAAAATAACGGCATTTGGTCACCAAAGGTCTGAAAAACAATTTAGTCAAAATGACTGTATTTTTGTCTTTTAGAGCCTTAAAAAGCCGGTTTAAGACAAGATTTGTCTAAAACCGGCCATTTGGGCTCCAATGGCCTGAAAATATTTTTTAGTTAAAATGACTCTATTTCGGTCTCCAAGTGTCTAAAAAGCCTTTTTAAGTCAAAATAACTGCATTTGGTCACCAAAGGTCTGAAAAAATTAAGTCCAAATGACTATATTTTTTTCTTTGAGAGCCTTAAAAAGCCGGTTTTAGACAAGATTTTAGACATTTGGCTAGAATGGCCTGAAAAAAATGTTTTGGTCAAAAATACTCTATTTTGGTCTCCAAGTGTCTAAAAACCTTTTGTTAGTCAAAATAACGGCATTTGGTCACCAAAGGTCTGAAAAAAATTTAGTCAAAATCACTGTATTTTTTGTCTTTTAGAGCCTTAAAAAGCTGGTTTTAGACAAGATTTGTCTAAAACCGGCCATTTGGGCTCCAATGGCCTGAAAAGAAATTTTCGGTCAAAATTACTCTGTTTTGGTCTCCAAGTGTCTAAAAATCGTTTTTTAGTCAAAATAACTGCATTTGGTCACCAAAGGTCAGAAAAAACTGACCCTGACTATATTTTTGTCTTTTAGAGCCTTAAAAAGCCGGTTTTAGACAAGATTTTAAAATCAAAATTACTCTATTTTGGTCTCCAAGTGTCTAAAAACCTTTTGTTAGTCAAAATAACGGCATTTGGTCACCAAAGGTCTGAAAAAAAAATTAGTCAAAATTACTGTATTTTTTGTCTTTTACAGCCTTAAAAAGCCGGTTTTAGACAAGATTTGTTTAAAACCGGCCATTTGGGCTCGATTGGCCTGAAAAAAATGTTTTGGTCAAAATGACTCTATTTTGGTCTCCAAGTGTATAAAAACCTTTCGTTAGTCAAAATAACGGCATTTCGCCACCAAAGGTCTAAAAAAATTTAGTCAAAGTGACTTTATTTTTGTCTTTTAGAGCCTTAACCACTATATACGTCGGCAGTAAGCCCCTCACAGGCAAAGTGATGTTGATCTACGTTGCTAGCCTGTTAGGGTCTAGGGAGCGAGCGCGCGCCCCGGAGGCGAGCTCCCGCGTGGTCATGGATCCCCCGCACGTGTCCCCCGATGTCTGCCGGTCACTTGGCGATCCGACAGAGGGAGAAAGTCAGGCGACTGATGTAAACAAGCCCCCTGTCATTCTCCCCTGTGTAGAAACAGTGATCATACGGTTCTACTATGTAGGACCGTTGATCACTGTTCCTACAGCTCAAGCCACAGCCAATCACAGTTAGAATCACGCCCCTAGGGACACACACAGCCCCTCCCTCTCAAAAAAAGTTAACCCCTTCACTGCCAGTGTAATTTTACAGTAACAGTGCATATGTATAGCACTGATTACTGTAGAAATGTCACTGGTAACCCCGAAAGTGTCAAAAATGTCAGTCAAGGGTCCGATCTGTCTGCCGCAATTTTGCAGTACCGCAAAAAAAATCGCAGATCGCCGCCATTACACGTTGAAAAAAAACCAACAAAAATTACAAAAAATCTTTCCCTTTGTTAGTAAACGCGATAACTTTTGCGCACACCAATCAAAATACGCTTTTTGCGATTTTTTTACCAAACATGTAGCATAAACAAATTGGCCGAAAATGTTAAAAAACTTTGATTTTTACATTTTTTTGGTGAATTTCATATAAAAAAATGTGAAAAATATTGCTATTTTTGCAAAATTGACGCTCTTTTTTTGTTTATAGCGCATGATCAAAAAATCGCACAGGTGATCTTTTAGAGCCTTGAAAAGCCGGTTTTAGACAAGATTTTAGATTTTTGGGCTCCAATGGCCTGAAATTTTTTTTGTTAAAATGACTCTATTTTGGTCTCCAAGTGTCGAAAAAAGCCTTTTTTAGTATAAATGAATGCATTTGGTCACCAAAGGTCTGAAAAAAAGCTAGTCAAAATTAATGTATTTTAGTCTTTTAGTGTCTTAAAAAGCCGGTTTTAGACCAGATTTGTCTCCAATGGCCTGAAAAAAATTTTTTGGTCAAAATGACTCTATTTTGGTCTCCAAGTGTCTAAAAAGCCTTTTTTTTTCAAAATAACTGAATTTGGTCACCAAAGGTCTGAAAAATACTTTAGTCAAAATGACTGTATTTTTGTCTTTTAGAGCCTTAAAAAGCCGGTTTTAGACAAGATTTTAGACATTTGGCTCCAATGGCCTGAAAAAAATGTTTTGGTCAAAAATACTCTATTTTGGTCTCCAAGTGTCTAAAAACCTTTTGTTAGTCAAAATAACGGCATTTGGTCACCAAAGGTCTGAAAAAAATTTAGTCAAAATTACTGTATTTTTTGTCTTTTACAGCCTTAAAAAGACGGTTTTAGACAAGATTTGTTTAAAACCGGCCATTTGGGCTCCAATGGCCTGAAAAAAATGTTTTGGTCAAAATGACTCTATTTTGGTCTCCAAGTGTCTAAAAACCTTTTGTTAGTCAAAATAACGGCATTTGGTCACCAAAGGTCTGAAAAAAAATTTAGTCAAAATGACTATGTTTTTGTCTTTTAGAGCCTTAAAAAGCCGGTTTAAGACAAGATTTGTCTAAAACCGGCCATTTGGGCTCCAATGGCTTGAAAATTATTTTTTTAGTTAAAATGACTCTATTTTGGTCTCCAAGTGTCTAAAAAGCCTTTTTTAGTCAAAATATCTGCATTTGGTTACCAAAGGTCTGATAAAAAAATTAGTCAAAATGACTGCATTTTTGTCTTTTAGAGCCTTAAAAAGCCGGTTTTAGACAAGATTTGTCTATAACTGGCCATTTGGGCTCCAATTGCCTGAAAAAAATTCGGTCAAAATGACTCTATTTTGGTCTCCAAATGTCTAAAAAGCCTTTTGTTAGTCAAAATAACGGCATTTGGTCACCAAAGGTCTGAAAAAAATTTAGTCAAAATGACTGTATGTTTTGTCTTTTAGAGCCTTAAAAATCCGGTTTTAGACAAGAGTTGTCTAAAACCGGCCATTTGGGCTCCAATGGCATGAAAAAATTTTTTTGGTCAAAATGACTCAATTTTGGTCTCCAAGTGTCTAAAAAGCCTTTTTTAGTCAAAATAACTGCATTTCGTCACCAAAGGTCTAAAAAAAAAATTAGTCAAAGTGTCTTTATTTTTGTCTTTTAGAGCCTTAACCACTTGCCGACTGCCGCACGACTATTTACGTCGGCATCTATTTTGGTCTCCAAGTGTCTAAAAACCTTTTGTTAGTCAAAATAACGGCATTTGGTCACCAAAGGTCTGAAAAACAATTTAGTCAAAATGACTGTATTTTTGTCTTTTAGAGCCTTAAAAAGCCGGTTTAAGACAAGATTTGTCTAAAACCGGCCATTTGGGCTCCAATGGCCTGAAAATATTTTTTAGTTAAAATGACTCTATTTCGGTCTCCAAGTGTCTAAAAAGCCTTTTTAAGTCAAAATAACTGCATTTGGTCACCAAAGGTCTGAAAAAATTAAGTCCAAATGACTATATTTTTTTCTTTGAGAGCCTTAAAAAGCCGGTTTTAGACAAGATTTTAGACATTTGGCTAGAATGGCCTGAAAAAAATGTTTTGGTCAAAAATACTCTATTTTGGTCTCCAAGTGTCTAAAAACCTTTTGTTAGTCAAAATAACGGCATTTGGTCACCAAAGGTCTGAAAAAAATTTAGTCAAAATCACTGTATTTTTTGTCTTTTAGAGCCTTAAAAAGCTGGTTTTAGACAAGATTTGTCTAAAACCGGCCATTTGGGCTCCAATGGCCTGAAAAGAAATTTTCGGTCAAAATTACTCTGTTTTGGTCTCCAAGTGTCTAAAAATCGTTTTTTTAGTCAAAATAACTGCATTTGGTCACCAAAGGTCAGAAAAAACTGACCCTGACTATATTTTTGTCTTTTAGAGCCTTAAAAAGCCGGTTTTAGACAAGATTTTAAAATCAAAATTACTCTATTTTGGTCTCCAAGTGTCTAAAAACCTTTTGTTAGTCAAAATAACGGCATTTGGTCACCAAAGGTCTGAAAAAAAAATTAGTCAAAATTACTGTATTTTTTGTCTTTTACAGCCTTAAAAAGCCGGTTTTAGACAAGATTTGTTTAAAACCGGCCATTTGGGCTCGATTGGCCTGAAAAAAATGTTTTGGTCAAAATGACTCTATTTTGGTCTGCAAGTGTATAAAAACCTTTCGTTAGTCAAAATAACGGCATTTCGCCACCAAAGGTCTAAAAAAATTTAGTCAAAGTGACTTTATTTTTGTCTTTTAGAGCCTTAACCACTATATACGTCGGCAGTAAGCCCCTCACAGGCAAAGTGATGTTGATCTACGTTGCTAGCCTGTTAGGGTCTAGGGAGCGAGCGCGCGCCCCGGAGGCGAGCTCCCGCGTGGTCATGGATCCCCCGCACGTGTCCCCCGATGTCTGCCGGTCACTTGGCGATCCGACAGAGGGAGAAAGTCAGGCGACTGATGTAAACAAGCCCCCTGTCATTCTCCCCTGTGTAGAAACAGTGATCATACGGTTCTACTATGTAGGACCGTTGATCACTGTTCCTACAGCTCAAGCCACAGCCAATCACAGTTAGAATCACGCCCCTAGGGACACACACAGCCCCTCCCTCTCAAAAAAAGTTAACCCCTTCACTGCCAGTGTAATTTTACAGTAACAGTGCATATGTATAGCACTGATTACTGTAGAAATGTCACTGGTAACCCCGAAAGTGTCAAAAATGTCAGTCAAGGGTCCGATCTGTCTGCCGCAATTTTGCAGTACCGCAAAAAAAAAATTGCAGATCGCCGCCATTACACGTTGAAAAAAAACCAACAAAAATTACAAAAAATCTTTCCCTTTGTTAGTAAACGCGATAACTTTTGCGCACACCAATCAAAATACGCTTTTTGCGATTTTTTTACCAAACATGTAGCATAAACAAATTGGCCGAAAATGTTAAAAAACTTTGATTTTTACATTTTTTTTGTGAATTTCTATAAAAAAATGTGAAAAATATTGCTATTTTTGCAAAATTGACGCTCTTTTTTTGTTTATAGCGCATGATCAAAAAATCGCACAGGTGATCTTTTAGAGCCTTGAAAAGCCGGTTTTAGACAAGATTTTAGATTTTTGGGCTCCAATGGCCTGAAATTTTTTTTGTTAAAATGACTCTATTTTGGTCTCCAAGTGTCGAAAAAAGCCTTTTTTAGTATAAATGAATGCATTTGGTCACCAAAGGTCTGAAAAAAAGCTAGTCAAAATTAATGTATTTTAGTCTTTTAGTGTCTTAAAAAGCCGGTTTTAGACCAGATTTGTCTCCAATGGCCTGAAAAAATTTTTTTGGTCAAAATGACTCTATTTTGGTCTCCAAGTGTCTAAAAAGCCTTTTTTTTCCAAAATAACTGAATTTGGTCACCAAAGGTCTGAAAAATACTTTAGTCAAAATGACTGTATTTTTGTCTTTTAGAGCCTTAAAAAGCCGGTTTTAGACAAGATTTTAGACATTTGGCTCCAATGGCCTGAAAAAAATGTTTTGGTCAAAAATACTCTATTTTGGTCTCCAAGTGTCTAAAAACCTTTTGTTAGTCAAAATAACGGCATTTGGTCACCAAAGGTCTGAAAAAAATTTAGTCAAAATTACTGTATTTTTTGTCTTTTACAGCCTTAAAAAGACGGTTTTAGACAAGATTTGTTTAAAACCGGCCATTTGGGCTCCAATGGCCTGAAAAAAATGTTTTGGTCAAAATGACTCTATTTTGGTCTCCAAGTGTCTAAAAACCTTTTGTTAGTCAAAATAACGGCATTTGGTCACCAAAGGTCTGAAAAAAAATTTAGTCAAAATGACTATGTTTTTGTCTTTTAGAGCCTTAAAAAGCCGGTTTAAGACAAGATTTGTCTAAAACCGGCCATTTGGGCTCCAATATCTTGAAAATTATTTTTTTAGTTAAAATGACTCTATTTTGGTCTCCAAGTGTCTAAAAAGCCTTTTTTAGTCAAAATATCTGCATTTGGTCACCAAAGGTCTGATAAAAAAATTAGTCAAAATGACTGCATTTTTGTCTTTTAGAGCCTTAAAAAGCCGGTTTTAGACAAGATTTGTCTATAACTGGCCATTTGGGCTCCAATTGCCTGAAAAAAATTCGGTCAAAATGACTCTATTTTGGTCTCCAAATGTCTAAAAAGCCTTTTTTAGTCACAATAAATAAATTTGGTCACCAAAGATCTGAAAAAAAATAGTCAAAATTAATGTATTGTTGTCTTTTAGTGTCTTAAAAGGCCGGTTTTAGACCAGATTTGTCTAAAACCGGCCATTTGGGCTCCAATGGCCTGAAAAAAATTTTTGGTCAAAATGACTCTACTTTGGTCTCCAAGTGTCTAAAAAGCCTTTTTTTGTCAAAATAACTGAATTTGGTCACCAAAGGTCTGAAAAATACTTTAGTCAAAATGACTGTATTTTTGTCTTTTAGAGCCTTAAAAAGCCGGTTTTAGACAAGATTTGTCTAAAACCGGCCACAATGGCCTGAAAAGAAATTTTCGGTCAAAATTACTCTGTTTTGGTCTCCAAGTGTCTAAAAATCGTTTTTTAGTCAAAATAACTGCATTTGGTCACCAAAGGTCAGAAAAAAAAATTTCGTCAAAATGACTATATTTTTGTCTTTTAGAGCCTTAAAAAGCCGGTTTTAGACAAGATTTTAGACATTTGGCTCCAATGGCCTGAAAAAAATGTTTTGGTCAAAAATACTCTAGTTTGGTCTCCAAGTGTCTAAAAACCTTTTGTTAGTCAAAATGACGGCATTTGGTCACCAAAGGTCTGAAAAAAAAATTAGTCAAAATTACTGTATTTTTGTCTTTTACAGCCTTAAAAAGCCGGTTTTAGACAAGATTTGTTTAAAACCGGCAATTTGGGCTCCAATGGCCTGAAAAAAATGTTTTGGTCAAAATGACTCTATTTTGGTCTCCAAGTGTCTAAAAACTTTTGTTAGTCAAAATAACAGCATTTGGTCACCAAAGGTCTGAAAAACAAACTTAGTCAAAATGACTGTATTTTTGTCTTTTAGAGCCTTAAAAAGCCGGTTTAAGACAAGATTTGTCTAAAACCGGCCATTTGGGCTCCAATGGCCTGAAAATTATTTTTTAGTTAAAATGACTCTATTTCGGTCTCCAAGTGTCTAAAAAGCCTTTTTAAGTCAAAATAACTGCATTTGGTCACCAAAGGTCTGAAAAAATTAAGTCCAAATGACTATATTTTTTTCTTTGAGAGCCTTAAAAAGCCGGTTTTAGGCACGATTTTAGACATTTGGCTAAAATGGCCTGAAAAAAATGTTTTGGTCAAAAATACTCTATTTTGGTCTCCAAGTGTCTAAAAACCTTTTGTTAGTCAAAATAACGGCATTTGGTCACCAAAGGTCTGAAAAAAATTTAGTCAAAATGACTGTATTTTTTGTCTTTTAGAGCCTTAAAAAGCCGGTTTTAGACAAGAGTTGTCTAAAACCGGCCATTTGGGCTCCAATGGCATGAAAATTTTTTTTTGGTCAAAATGACTCAATTTTGGTCTCCAAGTGTCTAAAAAGCCTTTTTAGTCAAAATAACTGCATTTCGTCACCAAAGGTCTAAAAAAAAATTAGTCAAAGTGTCTTTATTTTTGTCTTTTAGAGCCTTAACCACTTGCCGACTGCCGCACGACTATTTACGTCAGCAGTAAGCCCCTCACAGGCAAAGTGATGTTGATCTACGTTGCTAGCTTGTGAGGGTCTAGGGAGCGAGCGCGCGCCCCCGGAGGCGCGCTCCCGCGTGGTCACGGATCCCCCGCACGTGTGACCGGCGGACCCGATGTTCGCCGGTCACTCGGCGATTGTCACTGCAGAGGGAGAAAGTCAGGTGACTGATATAAACAAGCCGCCTGTCATTCTCCCCTGTGTAGAAACAGTGATCATACTGTAAGAATATTTAATAATAAATATCTCGCGCTCGTACTTATGTCAGAATATTTATACTGCTCTGAATATAGCAGTGTATTTATTCATGGTTAATAAGCAAAGATCTGTGAAAAAGGAGAGTCTTCACCTATTGCCATAAATCAATGTCATGAATTCTTTTTAATTGATTAATTTCTTTTTAAAAGCATATACCAATCTTAGTGAGTACAGTCTACAGCGTGGAATATATATAAAAATATTTATTCTCAAGACATGCAAACACGATATATGATCAAACAAGAAATGACACAAAAAGATGACTTCTACATAAAAAATGCTAACTTCAAATAATCAATGCAATGTGATGTTTTGCTCAATAATGAAAGTGAAAGTAAAACAATGTGAAACTAAAACAAAGTGAAAGTGAAACCAAAGTAAAAGCAGGATTACCATTTCTTCCCAGGTATAGTATAAGCCATAAATTAATGTTCTATATAAACAGACTACAATGGTCTGCGAATCACACGGCCCAAAGTCATTCCACTGCAGAAGGAATGAGAATAAGCCATGCAAAACGGAAGACTTAAAATTGCAAATAATGCACTGAATCTGATGTTAATAAAAATGTATAAAAACAAAAATCAGCTTTTTAGAGAAAAATATACCATGGCTTATACGGCTGGGATTGTAATCTCATTACCCTTAAATATGCAATATAAAACATATAAGGAAAGAATAAACAATTGTTGAATAAAATCAAATAATACAGCAAGGCATAATTACCACACTTAAGATAGCCGCTAGCTTCAAATCGTTACCAGAGTCCTAAGATGGATGCCTTTCTTAAGATGGTGGATTCCCTTCAAGTTTCAGATGAATGATGTGGATCAGGGAGTATGTCTGGATGAGTCTATTGAAAAATGTAATAGCGTGTGTGGTGTAAGTGTGAGGTGTGTTGTCAGTAGTGTAAAGTGTGTCCTATCTCATATCTGGGTTGGTCTTTTATATGGTAAGAACAAAGAGCTATAAAAATTACCATAAGTAAAACCCAGAGGGATGAAACATTATCCCAATTGGTCGGGATATTCTATACCTAAACTGGTGAGATCATAGACACCTCTTTTGATAATTAACCCCATACTTGGATAATAAAGTTAAATGATTTCTCTATATGTGAGATTAATCATATAACACATATAAAACTTTGTCTAGACTCCCAGCACATACATAAATGTCCACCTGTATCTCCATAATTCACCTGGGCAAGTAATGCCATTCCAATAATTATATTATTTAACACAATATCATATTTTTATATGGAAATCTGAAATTATCTCAAGACTGCACCTGGTATTTTGTCTCCAGAGGGCAGTGTCGTACCGTTCATTAGATTTTGTATTTAACATAATTTGAAACAATTACCCATCCTTCTTATCTTATGACCTCTTGACCTCTAGCTAGTGAATAGCCATTACTTATTTGGATTGTGACATAGGGCTGTCAGACATAGTCTAGGTTTGGGAATATTTACGACACAAACTTCTCTGAAATGAGGTAATTAGTGGCGAGATACATCTGTCCTACACTTAAACATAATGTATTCTAAGAAAGATTACTATTGTAAGAATATAAACCCAAAATGTGATATAACATTCCTAAATATATATGTATATGCCTTACATAATATAATGACATAATTATGGCTAATATCTTCTCACATATGATAATGTATCTATAAAAACTTATATGGTTCATCTTTAAATGTCTGCTAGAATATACTGGGGTATTGTCCATTGTTATATACTTATAGACAGACTGAGATATCCCCCCTTAACATAGCGTCAGACTGACTAAGTTTTATCTGATCGAGATGTCAAAAGAAATCCTATTTATGACAAAAGAAAATAGAAATGTCTGCTGAAAGTATAGGACCCTATTGTTGAAATTCTATGCTCTCTTGTAAGCTTGTACGAGACATTTTGTTTAACAAATATATATGAACTTTGTTTGACCTTAGAAACAACATGGAAGCCATTCAGAATCTCTTATGCATTATATGAATACATGGCTTTTAAAATCCCTTTTCTTTTTACCTATTATTATTTTAATCAACCCCCAATAACCCCGACAATACGGTTCTACTATGTAGGACCGTTGATCACTGTTCCTACAGCTCAAGCCACAGCCAATCACAGTTAGAATCATGCCCCGAGGGACACACACAGCCCCTCCCTCTCAAGAAAAGTTAACCCCCTTCACTGCCAGTGTAATTTTACAGTAACAGTGCATATGTATAGCACTGATTACTGTAGAAATGTCACTGGTAACCCCAAAAGTGTCAAAAATGTTAGTCAAGGGTCCGACCTGTCTGCCGCAATTTTGCAGTACCACAAAAGAAATCGCAGATCGCCGCCATTACGCGTTGAAAAAAAAACTACAAAAATGACAAAAATCTTTCCCTTTGTTAGTAAACGCGATAACTTTTGCGCAAACCAATCAAAATACGCTTTTTTTTACCAAACATATGTAGCATAAAACAAATTGGCCGAGAATGTTAAAAAAAATTTTATTTTCACATTTTTTGGGGGAATTTCATATAAAAAAATGTGAAAAATATTGCTATTTTTGCAAAATTGACGCTCTTTTTTTGTTTATAGCGCATGATCAAAAAATCGCACAGGTGATCAAATACCACCAAAAGAAAGCTCTGTTTGTGGGAAAAAAAGGAAGTCAAATTTGTTTAGGTACAGCGTCGCACGACCGCGCAATTGTCCGTTAAAGTCAACGCAGTGCCAAATTGCAAAATAGGCCCTGGTCAGGAAGGGGGTCAAATCTTCCGGGGGTTAAGTGGTTAAATAGCTGGTTTTAGACACGATTTGTCTAAAACCGGCCATTTGAGTTTCAATGGCCTGAAAAAAATGTTTGGTCAAAATGACTCTATATTGGTCTCCAAGTGTCTAAAAAGCCTTTTTTAGTCAAAATAACTGCATTTGGTCACCAAAGGTCTGATAAAAAAAATTGTCAAGATGACTGTATTTTTGTCTTTTAGAGCCTTAAAAAGCCGGTTTTAGACAAGATTTTAGACATTTGGCTCCAATGGCCTGAAAAAAATGTTTTGGTCAAAATGAATCTATTTTGGTCTCCAAGTGTCTAAAAAGCCTTTTTAGTCAAAATAACTGCATTTGGTCACCAAAGATCTGAAAAAAAATTAGTCAAATAGACTGTATTTTTGTCTTTTAGTGCCTTGAAAAGCCGGTTTTAGACAAGATTTTAGATTTTTGGGCTCCAATAGCCTGAAATTTTTTTTGTTAAAATGACTATTTTGGTCTCCAAGTGTCTAAAAAAGTCTTTTTTAGTATAAATAAATGCATTTGGTCAGCAAAGGTCTGAAAAAATTAGTCAAAATTAATGTATTTTTGTCTTTTAGTGTCTTAAAAAGCCAGTTTGAGACCAGATTTGTCTAAAACCGGCCATTTGGGCTCCAATGGCCTGAAAAATTTTTTTCGGTCAAAATGACTCTATTTTGGTCTCCAAGTGTCTAAAAAGCCTTTTTTAGTCAAAATAACTGCATTTGGTCACCAAAGGTCTGAAAAATACTATAGTCAAAATGACTATATTTTTGTCTTTTAAAGCCTTAAAAAGCCGGTTTTCGACAAGATTTTAGACATTTGGCTCCAATGGCCTGAAAAAAAATGTTTTGGTCAGAAATACTCTATTTTGGTCTCCAAGTGTCTAAAAACCTTTTGTTAGTCAAAATAACGGCATTTGGTCACCAAAGGTCTGAAAAAAAAATTAGTCAAAATTACTGTATTTTTTGTCTTTTACAGCCTTAAAAAGCCGGTTTTAGACAAGATTTGTTTAAAACCGGCCATTTGGGCTCGATTGGCCTGAAAAAAATGTTTTGGTCAAAATGACTCTATTTTGGTCTCCAAGTGTATAAAAACCTTTCGTTAGTCAAAATAACGGCATTTCGCCACCAAAGGTCTAAAAAAATTTAGTCAAAGTGACTTTATTTTTGTCTTTTAGAGCCTTAACCACTATATACGTCGGCAGTAAGCCCCTCACAGGCAAAGTGATGTTGATCTACGTTGCTAGCCTGTTAGGGTCTAGGGAGCGAGCGCGCGCCCCGGAGGCAAGCTCCCGCGTGGTCATGGATCCCCCGCACGTGTCCCCCGATGTCTGCCGGTCACTTGGCGATCCGACAGAGGGAGAAAGTCAGGCGACTGATGTAAACAAGCCCCCTGTCATTCTCCCCTGTGTAGAAACAGTGATCATACGGTTCTACTATGTAGGACCGTTGATCACTGTTCCTACAGCTCAAGCCACAGCCAATCACAGTTAGAATCACGCCCCTAGGGACACACACAGCCCCTCCCTCTCAAAAAAAGTTAACCCCTTCACTGCCAGTGTAATTTTACAGTAACAGTGCATATGTATAGCACTGATTACTGTAGAAATGTCACTGGTAACCCCGAAAGTGTCAAAAATGTCAGTCAAGGGTCCGATCTGTCTGCCGCAATTTTGCAGTACCGCAAAAAAAATCGCAGATCGCCGCCATTACACGTTGAAAAAAACCAACAAAAATTACAAAAAATCTTTCCCTTTGTTAGTAAACGCGATAACTTTTGCGCACACCAATCAAAATACGCTTTTTGCGATTTTTTTACCAAACATGTAGCATAAACAAATTGGCCGAAAATGTTAAAAAACTTTGATTTTTACATTTTTTTGGTGAATTTCATATAAAAAAATGTGAAAAATATTGCTATTTTTGCAAAATTGACGCTCTTTTTTTGTTTATAGCGCATGATCAAAAAATCGCACAGGTAATCTTTTAGAGCCTTGAAAAGCCGGTTTTAGACAAGATTTTAGATTTTTGGGCTCCAATGGCCTGAAATATTTTTTTGTTAAAATGACTCTATTTTGGTCTCCAAGTGTCGAAAAAAGCCTTTTTTAGTATAAATAAATGCATTTGGTCACCAAAGGTCTGAAAAAAGCTAGTCAAAATTAATGTATTTTAGTCTTTTAGTGTCTTAAAAAGCCGGTTTTAGACCAGATTTGTCTCCAATGGCCTGAAAAAAAATTTTTGGTCAAAATGACTCTATTTTGGTCTCCAAGTGTCTAAAAAGCCTTTTTTTTCAAAATAACTGAATTTGGTCACCAAAGGTCTGAAAAATACTTTAGTCAAAATGACTGTATTTTTGTCTTTTAGAGCCTTAAAAAGACGGTTTTAGACAAGATTTGAATGGCCATTTGGGCTCCAATGGCCTGAAAAAAATGTTTTGGTCAAAATGACTCTATTTTGGTCTCCAAATGTCTAAAAACCTTTTGTTAGTCAAAATAACGGCATTTGGTCACCAAAGGTCTGAAAAAAAATTTAGTCAAAATGACTATATTTTTGTCTTTTAGAGCCTTAAAAAGCCGGTTTAAGACAAGATTTGTCTAAAATCGGCCATTTGGGCTCCAATGGCTTGAAAATTATTTTTTTAGTTAAAATGACTCTATTTTGGTCTTCAAGTGTCTAAAAAGCCTTTTTTAGTCAAAATATCTGCATTTGGTCACCAAAGGTCTGATAAAAAAATTAGTCAAAATGACTGCATTTTTGTCTTTTAGAGCCTTAAAAAGCCGGTTTTAGACAAGATTTGTCTATAACTGGCCATTTGGGCTCCAATTGCCTGAAAAAAATTCGGTCAAAATGACTCTATTTTGGTCTCCAAATGTCTAAAAAGCCTTTTTTAGTCACAATAAATAAATTTGGTCACCAAAGATCTGAAAAAAAATAGTCAAAATTAATGTATTGTTGTCTTTTAGTGTCTTAAAAAGCCGGTTTTAGACCAGATTTGTCTAAAACCGGCCATTTGGGCTCCAATGGCCTGAAAAAAAATTTTTGGTCAAAATGACTCTACTTTGGTCTCCAAGTGTCTAAAAAGCCTTTTTTTGTCAAAATAACTGAATTTGGTCACCAAAGGTCTGAAAAATACTTTAGTCAAAATGACTGTATTTTTGTCTTTTAGAGCCTTAAAAAGCCGGTTTTAGACAAGATTTGTCTAAAACCGGCCACAATGGCCTGAAAAGAAATTTTCGGTCAAAATTACTCTGTTTTGGTCTCCAAGTGTCTAAAAATCGTTTTTTAGTCAAAATAACTGCATTTGGTCACCAAAGGTCAGAAAAAAAATTTCGTCAAAATGACTATTTTTGTCTTTTAGAGCCTTAAAAAGCCGGTTTTAGACAAGATTTTAGACATTTGGCTCCAATGGCCTGAAAAAAATGTTTTGGTCAAAAATACTCTAGTTTGGTCTCCAAGTGTCTAAAAACCTTTTGTTAGTCAAAATAACTGCATTTGGTCACCAAAGGTCTGAAAAAAAAATTAGTCAAAATTACTGTATTTTTTGTCTTTTACAGCCTTAAAAAGCCGGTTTTAGACAAGATTTGTTTAAAACCGGCAATTTGGGCTCCAATGGCCTGAAAAAAATGTTTTGGTCAAAATGACTCTATTTTGGTCTCCAAGTGTCTAAAAACTTTTGTTAGTCAAAATAACAGCATTTGGTCACCAAAGGTCTGAAAAAAAAACTTAGTCAAAATGACTGTATTTTTGTCTTTTACAGCCTTAAAAAGCCGGTTTAAGACAAGATTTGTCTAAAACCGGCCATTTGGGCTCCAATGGCCTGAAAATTATTTTTTAGTTAAAATGACTCTATTTCGGTCTCCAAGTGTCTAAAAAGCCTTTTTAAGTCAAAATAACTGCATTTGGTCACCAAAGGTCTGAAAAAATTAAGTCCAAATGACTATATTTTTTTCTTTGAGAGCCTTAAAAAGCCGGTTTTAGGCACGATTTTAGACATTTGGCTAAAATGGCCTGAAAAAAATGTTTTGGTCAAAAATACTCTATTTTGGTCTCCAAGTGTCTAAAAACCTTTTGTTAGTCAAAATAACGGCATTTGGTCACCAAAGGTCTGAAAAAAATTTAGTCAAAATGACTGTATTTTTTGTCTTTTAGAGCCTTAAAAAGCCGGTTTTAGACAAGAGTTGTCTAAAACCGGCCATTTGGGCTCCAATGGCATGAAAAAATTTTTTTGGTCAAAATGACTCAATTTTGGTCTCCAAGTGTCTAAAAAGCCTTTTTAGTCAAAATAACTGCATTTCGTCACCAAAGGTCTAAAAAAAAATTAGTCAAAGTGTCTTTATTTTTGTCTTTTAGAGCCTTAACCACTTGCCGACTGCCGCACGACTATTTACGTCGGCAGTAAGCCCCTCACAGGCAAAGTGATGTTGATCTACGTTGCTAGCTTGTGAGGGTCTAGGGAGCGAGCGCGCGCCCCCGGAGGCGCGCTCCCGCGTGGTCACGGATCCCCCGCACGTGTGACCGGCGGACCCGATGTTCGCCGGTCACTCGGCGATTGTCACTGCAGAGGGAGAAAGTCAGGTGACTGATATAAACAAGCCGCCTGTCATTCTCCCCTGTGTAGAAACAGTGATTATACGGTTCTACTATGTAGGACCGTTGATCACTGTTCCTACAGCTCAAGCCACAGCCAATCACAGTTAGAATCATGCCCCAAGGGACACACACAGCCCCTCCCTCTCAAAAAAAGTTAACCCCCTTCACTGCCAGTGTAATTTTACAGTAACAGTGCATATGTATAGCACTGATTACTGTAGAAATGTCACTGGTAACCCCAAAAGTGTCAAAAATGTCAGTCAAGGGTCCGATCTGTCTGCCGCAATTTTGCAGTACCGCAAAAGAAATCGCAGATCGCCGCCATTACGCGTTGAAAAAAAAACTACAAAAAATGACAAAAATCTTTCCCTTTGTTAGTAAACGCGATAACTTTTGCGCAAACCAATCAAAATACGCTTTTTTTTACCAAACATATGTAGCATAAAACAAATTGGCCGAAAATGTTAAAAAAATTTTGATTTTCACATTTTTTGGGGGAATTTCATATAAAAAAATGTGAAAAATATTGCTATTTTTGCAAAATTTACGCTCTTTTTTTGTTTATAGCGCATGATCAAAAAATCGCACAGGTGATCAAATACCACCAAAAGAAAGCTCTGTTTGTGGGAAAAAAAGGAAGTCAAATTTGTTTAGGTACAGCGTCGCACGACCGCGCAATTGTCCGTTAAAGTCAACGCAGTGCCAAATTGCAAAATAGGCCCTGGTCAGGAAGGGGGTCAAATCTTCCGGGGGTTAAGTGGTTAAATAGCCGGTTTTAGACACGATTTGTCTAAAACCGGCCATTTGAGTTTCAATGGCCTGAAAAAAATGTTTGGTCAAAATGACTCTATTTTGGTCTCCAAGTGTCTAAAAAGCCTTTTTTAGTCAAAATAACTGCATTTGGTAACCAAAGGTCTGAAAAAAAATGTAGTCAAAATTACTATATTTTTGTCTTTTAGAGCCTTAAAAAGCCGGTTTTAGACAAGATTTTAGACATTTGGCTCCAATGGCCTGAAAAAAATGTTTTGGTCAAAATGAATCTATTTTGGTCTCCAAGTGTCTAAAAAGCCTTTTTAGTCAAAATAACTGCATTTGGTCACCAAAGATCTGAAAAAAATTTAGTCAAATTGACTGTATTTTTGTCTTTTAGTGCCTTGAAAAGCTGGTTTTAGACAAGATTTTAGATTTTTGGGCTCCAATGGCCTGAAAATTTTTTTTGTTAAAATGACTCTATTTTGGTCTCCAAGTGTCTAAAAAAGTCTTTTTTAGTATAAATAAATGCATTTGGTCAGCAAAGGTCTGAAAAAATTAGTCAAAATTAATGTATTTTTGTCTTTTAGTGTCTTAAAAAGCTGGTTTTAGACCAGATTTGTCTAAAACCGGCCATTTGGGCTCCAATGGCCTGAAAAAAACTTTTTGGTCAAAATGACTCTATTTTGGTCTCCAAGTGTCTAAAAAGCCTTTTTTAGTCAAAATAACTGCATTTGGTCACCAAAGGTCTGAAAAATACTATAGTCAAAATTACTATATTTTTGTCTTTTAAAGCCTTAAAAAGCCGGTTTTAGACAAGATTTTAGACATTTGGCTCCAATGGCCTGAAAAAAATGTTTTGGTCAGAAATACTCTATTTTGGTCTCCAAGTGTCTAAAAACCTTTTGTTAGTCAAAATAACGGCATTTGGTCACCAAAGGTCTGAAAAAAAATAATTAGTCAAAATTACTGTATTTTTTGTCTTTTACAGCCTTAAAAAGCCGGTTTTAGACAAGATTTGTTTAAAACCGGCCGTTTGGGCTCCAATGGCCTGAAAAAAATGTTTTGGTCAAAATGACTCTATTTTGGTCTCCAAGTGTCTAAAAACCTTTTGTTAGTCAAAATAACGGCATTTGGTCACCAAAGGTCTGAAAAAAATTTAGTCAAAATGACTATATTTTTGTCTTTTAGAGCCTTAAAAAGCCGGTTTAAGACAAGATTTGTCTAAAACCGGCCATTTGGGCTCCAATGACTTGAAAATTATTTTTTTAGTTAAAATGACTCTATTTTGGTCTCCAAGTGTCTAAAAAGCCTTTTTAAGTCAAAATAACTGCATTTGGTCACCAAAGGTCTGAAAAAAAATTAAGTCCAAATGTCTATATTTTTTTCTTTGAGAGCCTTAAAAAGCCGGTTTTAGGCACAATTTTAGACATTTGGGCTTAAATGGCCTGAAAGATTTTTTTGGTCAAAATGACTCTATTTTGGTCTCCAAGTGTCTAAAAAGCCTTTTTTAGTCAAAATATCTGCATTTGGTCACCAAAGGTCTGATAAAAAATTAGTCAAAATGACTGCATTTTTGTCTTTTAGAGCCTTAAAAAGCCGGTTTTAGACAACATTTTAGACATTTGGCTCCAATGGCCTGAAAAAAATGTTTTGGTCAAAAATACTCTAGTTTGGTCTCCAAGTGTCTAAAAACGGCATTTGGTCACCAAAGGTCTGAAAAAGAAATTAGTCAAAATTACTGTATTTTTTGTCTTTTACAGCCTTAAAAAGCCGGTTTTAGACAAGATTTGTTTAAAACCGGCAATTTGGGCTCCAATGGCCTGAAAAAAATGTTTTGGTCAAAATGACTCTATTTTGGTCTCCAAGTGTCTAAAAACTTTTGTTAGTCAAAATAACAGCATTTGGTCACCAAAGGTCTGAAAAAAAAACTTAGTCAAAATGACTGTATTTTTGTCTTTTAGAGCCTTAAAAAGCCGGTTTAAGACAAGATTTGTCTAAAACCGGCCATTTGGGCTCCAATGGCCTGAAAATTATTTTTTAGTTAAAATGACTCTATTTCGGTCTCCAAGTGTCTAAAAAGCCTTTTTAAGTCAAAATAACTGCATTTGGTCACCAAAGGTCTGAAAAAATTAAGTCCAAATGACTATATTTTTTTCTTTGAGAGCCTTAAAAAGCCGGTTTTAGGCACGATTTTAGACATTTGGCTAAAATGGCCTGAAAAAAATGTTTTGGTCAAAAATACTCTATTTTGGTCTCCAAGTGTCTAAAAACCTTTTGTTAGTCAAAATAACGGCATTTGGTCACCAAAGGTCTGAAAAAAATTTAGTCAAAATGACTGTATTTTTTGTCTTTTAGAGCCTTAAAAAGCCGGTTTTAGACAAGAGTTGTCTAAAACCGGCCATTTGGGCTCCAATGGCATGAAAAAAATTTTTTGGTCAAAATGACTCAATTTTGGTCTCCAAGTGTCTAAAAAGCCTTTTTAGTCAAAATAACTGCATTTCGTCACCAAAGGTCTAAAAAAAAAATTAGTCAAAGTGTCTTTATTTTTGTCTTTTAGAGCCTTAACCACTTGCCGACTGCCGCACGACTATTTACGTCGGCAGTAAGCCCCTCACAGGCAAAGTGATGTTGATCTACGTTGCTAGCTTGTGAGGGTCTAGGGAGCGAGCGCGCGCCCCCGGAGGCGCGCTCCCGCGTGGTCACGGATCCCCCGCACGTGTGACCGGCGGACCCGATGTTCGCCGGTCACTCGGCGATTGTCACTGCAGAGGGAGAAAGTCAGGTGACTGATATAAACAAGCCGCCTGTCATTCTCCCCTGTGTAGAAACAGTGATCATACGGTTCTACTATGTAGGACCGTTGATCACTGTTCCTACAGCTCAAGCCACAGCCAATCACAGTTAGAATCATGCCCCGAGGGACACACACAGCCCCTCCCTCTCAAAAAAAGTTAACCCCCTTCACTGCCAGTGTAATTTTACAGTAACAGTGCATATGTATAGCACTGATTACTGTAGAAATGTCACTGGTAACCCCAAAAGTGTCAAAAATGTCAGTCAAGGGTCCGATCTGTCTGCCGCAATTTTGCAGTACCGCAAAAGAAATCGCAGATCGCCGCCATTACGCGTTGAAAAAAAAACTACAAAAATGACAAAAATCTTTCCCTTTGTTAGTAAACGCGATAACTTTTGCGCAAACCAATCAAAATACGCTTTTTTTTACCAAACATATGTAGCATAAAACAAATTGGCCGAAAATGTTAAAAAAATTTTGATTTTCACATTTTTTGGGGGAATTTCATATAAAAAAATGTGAAAAATATTGCTATTTTTGCAAAATTTACGCTCTTTTTTTGTTTATAGCGCATGATCAAAAAATCGCACAGGTGATCAAATACCACCAAAAGAAAGCTCTGTTTGTGGGAAAAAAAGGAAGTCAAATTTGTTTAGGTACAGCGTCGCACGACCGCGCAATTGTCCGTTAAAGTCAACGCAGTGCCAAATTGCAAAATAGGCCCTGGTCAGGAAGGGGGTCAAATCTTCCGGGGGTTAAGTGGTTAAATAGCCGGTTTTAGACACGATTTGTCTAAAACCGGCCATTTGAGTTTCAATGGCCTGAAAAAAATGTTTGGTCAAAATGACTCTATTTTGGTCTCCAAGTGTCTAAAAAGCCTTTTTTAGTCAAAATAACTGCATTTGGTAACCAAAGGTCTGAAAAAAAATGTAGTCAAAATTACTATATTTTTGTCTTTTAGAGCCTTAAAAAGCCGGTTTTAGACAAGATTTTAGACATTTGGCTCCAATGGCCTGAAAAAAATGTTTTGGTCAAAATGAATCTATTTTGGTCTCCAAGTGTCTAAAAAGCCTTTTTAGTCAAAATAACTGCATTTGGTCACCAAAGATCTGAAAAAAATTTAGTCAAATTGACTGTATTTTTGTCTTTTAGTGCCTTGAAAAGCTGGTTTTAGACAAGATTTTAGATTTTTGGGCTCCAATGGCCTGAACATTTTTTTTGTTAAAATGACTCTATTTTGGTCTCCAAGTGTCTAAAAAAGTCTTTTTTAGTATAAATAAATGCATTTGGTCAGCAAAGGTCTGAAAAAATTAGTCAAAATTAATGTATTTTTGTCTTTTAGTGTCTTAAAAAGCTGGTTTTAGACCAGATTTGTCTAAAACCGGCCATTTGGGCTCCAATGGCCTGAAAAAAACTTTTTGGTCAAAATGACTCTATTTTGGTCTCCAAGTGTCTAAAAAGCCTTTTTTAGTCAAAATAACTGCATTTGGTCACCAAAGGTCTGAAAAATACTATAGTCAAAATTACTATATTTTTGTCTTTTAAAGCCTTAAAAAGCCGGTTTTAGACAAGATTTTAGACATTTGGCTCCAATGGCCTGAAAAAAATGTTTTGGTCAGAAATACTCTATTTTGGTCTCCAAGTGTCTAAAAACCTTTTGTTAGTCAAAATAACGGCATTTGGTCACCAAAGGTCTGAAAAAAAATAATTAGTCAAAATTACTGTATTTTTTGTCTTTTACAGCCTTAAAAAGCCGGTTTTAGACAAGATTTGTTTAAAACCGGCCGTTTGGGCTCCAATGGCCTGAAAAAAATGTTTTGGTCAAAATGACTCTATTTTGGTCTCCAAGTGTCTAAAAACCTTTTGTTAGTCAAAATAACGGCATTTGGTCACCAAAGGTCTGAAAAAAATTTAGTCAAAATGACTATATTTTTGTCTTTTAGAGCCTTAAAAAGCCGGTTTAAGACAAGATTTGTCTAAAACCGGCCATTTGGGCTCCAATGACTTGAAAATTATTTTTTTAGTTAAAATGACTCTATTTTGGTCTCCAAGTGTCTAAAAAGCCTTTTTAAGTCAAAATAACTGCATTTGGTCACCAAAGGTCTGAAAAAAAATTAAGTCCAAATGTCTATATTTTTTTCTTTGAGAGCCTTAAAAAGCCGGTTTTAGGCACGATTTTAGACATTTGGGCTTAAATGGCCTGAAAGATTTTTTTGGTCAAAATGACTCTATTTTGGTCTCCAAGTGTCTAAAAAGCCTTTTTTAGTCAAAATATCTGCATTTGGTCACCAAAGGTCTGATAAAAAAATTAGTCAAAATGACTGCATTTTTGTCTTTTAGAGCCTTAAAAAGCCGGTTTTAGACAACATTTTAGACATTTGGCTCCAATGGCCTGAAAAAAATGTTTTGGTCAAAAATACTCTAGTTTGGTCTCCAAGTGTCTAAAAACGGCATTTGGTCACCAAAGGTCTGAAAAAAAAATTAGTCAAAATTACTGTATTTTTTGTCTTTTACAGCCTTAAAAAGCCGGTTTTAGACAAGATTTGTTTAAAACCGGCAATTTGGGCTCCAATGGCCTGAAAAAAATGTTTTGGTCAAAATGACTCTATTTTGGTCTCCAAGTGTCTAAAAACTTTTGTTAGTCAAAATAACGGCATTTGGTCACCAAAGGTCTGAAAAACAAACTTAGTCAAAATGACTGTATTTTTGTCTTTTAGAGCCTTAAAAAGCCGGTTTAAGACAAGATTTGTCTAAAACCGGCCATTTGGGCTCCAATGGCCTGAAAATTATTTTTTAGTTAAAATGACTCTATTTCGGTCTCCAAGTGTCTAAAAAGCCTTTTTAAGTCAAAATAACTGCATTTGGTCACCAAAGGTCTGAAAAAAATTAAGTCCAAATGACTATATTTTTTCTTTGAGAGCCTTAAAAAGCCGGTTTTAGGCACGATTTTAGACATTTGGCTAAAATGGCCTGGAAAAAAATGTTTTGGTCAAAAATACTCTATTTTGGTCTCCAAGTGTCTAAAAACCTTTTGTTAGTCAAAATAACGGCATTTGGTCACCAAAGGTCTGAAAAAAATTTAGTCAAAATGACTGTATTTTTTGTCTTTTAGAGCCTTAAAAATCCGGTTTTAGACAAGAGTTGTCTAAAACCGGCCATTTGGGCTCCAATGGCATGAAAAAATGTTTTTGGTCAAAATGACTCAATTTTGGTCTCCAAGTGTCTAAAAAGCCTTTTTTAGTCAAAATAACTGCATTTCGTCACCAAAGGTCTAAAAAAAAATTAGTCAAAGTGTCTTTATTTTTGTCTTTTAGAGCCTTAACCACTTGCCGACTGCCGCACGAGTTTTTACGTCAGCAGTAAGCCCCTCACAGGCAAAGTGATGTTGATCCACATTGCTAGCTTGTGAGGGTCTAGGGAGCGAGCGCGCGCCCCCGGAGGCACGCTCCCGCATGGTCACGGATCCCCCGCACGTGTGACCGGCGGACCCGATGTTCGCCGGTCACTCGGCGATCGTCACTGCAGAGGGAGAAAGTCAGGCGACTGATGTAAACAAGCCACCTGTCATTCCCCCCTGTGTAGAAACAGTGATCATACGGTTCTACTATGTAGGACCGTTGATCACTGTTCCTACAGCTCAAGCCACAACCAATCACAGTTAGAATCACGCCCCGAGGGACACACACAGCCCCTCCCTCTCAAAAAAAAGTTAACCCCCTTCACTGCCAGTGTAATTTTACAGTAACAGTGCATATGTATAGCACTGATTACTGTAGAAATGTCACTGGTAACCCCAAAAGTGTCAAAAATGTCAGTCAAGGGTCCAATCTGTCTGCCGCAATTTTGCAGTACCGCAAAAAAAATCGCAGATCGCCGCCATTACGCGTTGAAAAAAAAACTACAAAAACGACAAAAATCTTTCCCTTTGTTAGTAAACGCGATAACTTTTGCGCAAACCAATCAAAATACGCTTTTTTTTACCAAACATATGTAGCATAAAACAAATTGGCCAAAAATGTTAAAAAATTTTGATTTTCACATTTTTTGGGGGAATTTCATATAAAAAATGTGAAAAATATTGCTATTTTTGCAAAATTGACGCTCTTTTTTTGTTTATAGCGCATGATCAAAAAATTGCACAGGTGATCAAATACCACCAAAAGAAAGCTCTGTTTGTGGGAAAAAAAGGAAGTCAAATTTGTTTAGGTACAGCGTCGCATGACTGCGCAATTGTCCGTTAAAGTCAACGCAGTGCCGAATCGCAAAATAGGCCCTGGTCAGGAAGGGGGTCAAATCTTCCGGGGGTTAAGTGGTTAAATTGCCGGTTTTAGACACGATTTGTCTAAAACCGGCCATTTGAGTTTCAATGGCCTGAAAAAAATGTTTGGTCAAAATGACTCTATTTTGGTCTCCAAGTGTCTAAAAAGCCTTTTTTAGTCAAAATAACTGCATTTGGTCACCAAAGGTCTGAAAAAAATGTAGTCAAAATTACTATATTTTTGTCTTTTAGAGCCTTAAAAAGCCGGTTTTAGACAAGATTTTAGACATTTGGCTCCAATGGCCTGAAAAAAATGTTTTGGTCAAAATGACTCTATTTTGGTCTCCAAGTGTCTAAAAAGCCTTTTTTAGTCAAAATATCTGCATTTGGTCACCAAAGGTCTGATAAAAAAATTAGTCAAAATGACTGCATTTTTGTCTTTTAGAGCCTTAAAAAGCCGGTTTTAGACAACATTTTAGACATTTGGCTCCAATGGCCTGAAAAAAATGTTTTGGTCAAAAATACTCTAGTTTGGTCTCCAAGTGTCTAAAAACGGCATTTGGTCACCAAAGGTCTGAAAAAAAAATTAGTCAAAATTACTGTATTTTTTGTCTTTTACAGCCTTAAAAAGCCGGTTTTAGACAAGATTTGTTTAAAACCGGCAATTTGGGCTCCAATGGCCTGAAAAAAATGTTTTGGTCAAAATGACTCTATTTTGGTCTCCAAGTGTCTAAAAACTTTTGTTAGTCAAAATAACGGCATTTGGTCACCAAAGGTCTGAAAAACAAACTTAGTCAAAATGACTGTATTTTTGTCTTTTAGAGCCTTAAAAAGCCGGTTTAAGACAAGATTTGTCTAAAACCGGCCATTTGGGCTCCAATGGCCTGAAAATTATTTTTTAGTTAAAATGACTCTATTTCGGTCTCCAAGTGTCTAAAAAGCCTTTTTAAGTCAAAATAACTGCATTTGGTCACCAAAGGTCTGAAAAAAATTAAGTCCAAATGACTATATTTTTTCTTTGAGAGCCTTAAAAAGCCGGTTTTAGGCACGATTTTAGACATTTGGCTAAAATGGCCTGGAAAAAAATGTTTTGGTCAAAAATACTCTATTTTGGTCTCCAAGTGTCTAAAAACCTTTTGTTAGTCAAAATAACGGCATTTGGTCACCAAAGGTCTGAAAAAAATTTAGTCAAAATGACTGTATTTTTTGTCTTTTAGAGCCTTAAAAATCCGGTTTTAGACAAGAGTTGTCTAAAACCGGCCATTTGGGCTCCAATGGCATGAAAAAATGTTTTTGGTCAAAATGACTCAATTTTGGTCTCCAAGTGTCTAAAAAGCCTTTTTTAGTCAAAATAACTGCATTTCGTCACCAAAGGTCTAAAAAAAATTAGTCAAAGTGTCTTTATTTTTGTCTTTTAGAGCCTTAACCACTTGCCGACTGCCGCACGAGTTTTTACGTCAGCAGTAAGCCCCTCACAGGCAAAGTGATGTTGATCCACATTGCTAGCTTGTGAGGGTCTAGGGAGCGAGCGCGCGCCCCCGGAGGCACGCTCCCGCATGGTCACGGATCCCCCGCACGTGTGACCGGCGGACCCGATGTTCGCCGGTCACTCGGCGATCGTCACTGCAGAGGGAGAAAGTCAGGCGACTGATGTAAACAAGCCACCTGTCATTCCCCCCTGTGTAGAAACAGTGATCATACGGTTCTACTATGTAGGACCGTTGATCACTGTTCCTACAGCTCAAGCCACAACCAATCACAGTTAGAATCACGCCCCGAGGGACACACACAGCCCCTCCCTCTCAAAAAAAAGTTAACCCCCTTCACTGCCAGTGTAATTTTACAGTAACAGTGCATATGTATAGCACTGATTACTGTAGAAATGTCACTGGTAACCCCAAAAGTGTCAAAAATGTCAGTCAAGGGTCCAATCTGTCTGCCGCAATTTTGCAGTACCGCAAAAAAAATCGCAGATCGCCGCCATTACGCGTTGAAAAAAAAACTACAAAAACGACAAAAATCTTTCCCTTTGTTAGTAAACGCGATAACTTTTGCGCAAACCAATCAAAATACGCTTTTTTTTACCAAACATATGTAGCATAAAACAAATTGGCCAAAAATGTTAAAAAATTTTGATTTTCACATTTTTTGGGGGAATTTCATATAAAAAATGTGAAAAATATTGCTATTTTTGCAAAATTGACGCTCTTTTTTTGTTTATAGCGCATGATCAAAAAATCGCACAGGTGATCAAATACCACCAAAAGAAAGCTCTGTTTGTGGGAAAAAAAGGAAGTCAAATTTGTTTAGGTACAGCGTCGCATGACTGCGCAATTGTCCGTTAAAGTCAACGCAGTGCCGAATCGCAAAATAGGCCCTGGTCAGGAAGGGGGTCAAATCTTCCGGGGGTTAAGTGGTTAAATTGCCGGTTTTAGACACGATTTGTCTAAAACCGGCCATTTGAGTTTCAATGGCCTGAAAAAAATGTTTGGTCAAAATGACTCTATTTTGGTCTCCAAGTGTCTAAAAAGCCTTTTTTAGTCAAAATAACTGCATTTGGTCACCAAAGGTCTGAAAAAAATGTAGTCAAAATTACTATATTTTTGTCTTTTAGAGCCTTAAAAAGCCGGTTTTAGACAAGATTTTAGACATTTGGCTCCAATGGCCTGAAAAAAATGTTTTGGTCAAAATGACTCTATTTTGGTCTCCAAGTGTCTAAAAAGCCTTTTTAGTCAAAATAACTGCATTTGGTCACCAAAGATCTGAAAAAAAATGTAGTCAAATTGACTGTATTTTTGTCTTTTAGTGCCTTGAAAAGCCGGTTTTAGACAAGATTTTAGATTTTTGGGCTCCAATGGCCTGAAAATTTTTTTGTTAAAATGACTCTATTTTGGTCTCCAAGTGTCTAAAAAAGTCTTTTTTAGTATAAATAAATGCATTTGGTCAGCAAAGGTCTGAAAAAATTAGTCAAAATTAATGTTTTTTTGTCTTTTAGTGTCTTAAAAAGCCGGTTTTAGACCAGATTTGTCTAAAACCGGCCATTTGGGCTCCAATGGCCTGAAAAAAACTTTTTGGTCAAAATGACTCTATTTTGGTCTCCAAGTGTCTAAAAAGCCTTTTTTAGTCAAAGTAACTGCATTTGGTCACCAAAGGTCTGAAAAATACTTTAGTCAAAATGACTATATTTTTGTCTTTTAAAGCCTTAAAAAGCCGGTTTTAGACAAGATTTTAGACATTTGGCTCCAATGGCCTGAAAAAAATGTTTTGGTCAAAAAAACTCTATTTTGGTCTCCAAGTGTCTAGAAAATCTTTTGTTAGTCAAAATAACGGCATTTGGTCACCAAAGGTCTGAAAAAAATTTAGTCAAAATTACTGTATTTTTTGTCTTTAACAGCCTTAAAAAGCCGGTTTTAGACAAGATTTGTTTTAAACCGGCCATTTGGGCTCGATTGGCCTGAAAAAAATGTTTTGGTCAAAATGACTCTAATGTGGTCTCCAAGTGTCTAAAAACCTTTCGTTAGTCAAAATAACGGCATTTGGTCACCAAAGGTCTGAAAAACAATTTAGTCAAAATGACTGTATTTTTGTCTTTTAGAGCCTTAAAAAGCCGGTTTAAGACAAGATTTGTCTAAAACCAGCCATTTTGGGCTCCAATGGCCTGAAAATAATTTTTTAGTTAAAATGACTGTATTTTGGTCTCCAAGTGTCTAAAAAGGCTTTTTAAGTCAAAATAACTGCATTTGGTCACTAAAGGTCTGAAAAAAAATTAAGTCCAAATGACTATATTTTTTTCTTTTAGAGCCTTAAAAAGCCGGTTTTAGACAAGATTTTAGACATTTGGCTCCAATAGCCTGAAAAAAATTTTTTGGGTCAAAATGACTCGATTTTGGCCTCCAAGAGTCTAAAAAGCCTTCCTTTTTTAGTCAAAATAACTGCATTTGGTCACCAAAGGTATGAAAAACACATTTAGTCAAATTGACTGTATTTTTGTCTTTTAGAGCCTTAAAAGGCGGGTTTTAGGCACGATTTTAGACATTTGGGCTCAAATGGCCTGAAAGATTTTTTTGGTCAAAATGACTCTATTTTGGTCTCCACGTGTCTAAAAAGCCTTTTTTAGTCAAAATAACTGCATTTGGTCACCAAAGGTCTGATAAAAAAAATTAGTCAAAATGACTGTATTTTTGTCTTTTAGAGCCTTAAAAAGACGGTTTTAGACAAGATTTGTCTATAACTGGCCATTTGGGCTCCAATTGCCTGAAAAAAATTCGGTCAAAATGACTCTATTTTGGTCTCCAAGTGTCTAAAAAGCCTTTTTAGTCAAAATAACTGCATTTGGTAACCAAAGGTCTGAAAAAAATTTAGTCAAAATGACTATATTTTTGTCTTTTAGAGCCTTAAAATGCCGGTTTTAGACAAGATTTTAGACATTTGGCTACAATGGCCTGAAAAAAATGTTTTGGTCAAAATGACTCTATTTTGGTCTCCAAGTGTCTAAAAAGCCTTTTTAGTCACAATAAATGCATTTGGTCACCAAAGATCTGAAAAACATTTAGTCAAATTGACTGTATTTTTGTCTTTTAGAGCCTTGAAAAGCCGGTTTTAGACAAGATTTTAGATATTTGGGCTCCAATGGCCTGAAAATTTTTTTGTTAAAATGACTCTATTTTGGTCTCCAAGTGTCTAAAAAAGCCTTTTTTAGTATAAATAACTGCATTTGGTCACCAAAGGTCTGAAAAAAATTAGTCAAAATGACTGTATTTTTGTCTTTTAGAGCCTTAAAAAGCCGGTTTTAGATAAGAGTTGTCTAAAACCGGCCATTTGGGCTCCAATGGCCTGAAAAAAATTTGTTGGTAAAAATGACTCAATTTTGGTCTCCAAGTGTCTAAAAAAGCCTTTTTTAGTCAAAATAACTGCATTTTGTCACCAAAGGTCTAAAAAAATTAGTCAAAGTGACTTTATTTTTGTCTTTTAGAGCCTAAACCACTTGCCGACTGCCGCACGACTATTTACGTCGGCAGTAAGCCCCTCACAGGCAAAGTGATGTTGATCTATAGAATATAAATAAATCCACGCTAAGGATGTCAGAGGATAAATTAAATGTGTGCACAGGTAAGCTGCAGCCTCACTTAAAATATAGCCAAAAGGCTATATAAATATGTATGTAAATATGAAGTGGTGGCGCTGCTTATAAAGTGCAAATAGGTATATATAGATATATAAAATGAAAAGAATATAAAATGTAGAAACACAGATGTGATTGAGGAATAAAAATATAAATATAAATGGTGGATATGTAAATAGTGCCACAATATAGTGAAAATCCAACATAAAATGGTATTGGGAATGAGTTAATATGGAATATATGAAAAAATATAAAAAAGTAAAATGAAGTACAATATAAATAACCACCAAAGTGCGTAATATAAAGTGCAAAGTACTACAATATATATATCCTAGTATATACCTAAAATAATAATATCAGCATGTTGCAATAAAATGGTAAGAGAATAACTTAAAATAATAATACATAGGTGATGGTATAATATGAAAAAGTGTGCAAAAAGTGCAACAATTAAACTGGGTGTGCGGGAAACTTTTCCGGAAAAATAAATATGAGTGCGGGAAACTATTTTTTCAAAGTGCAGCTAGAAGTGATGTGATCTAAATTCATGTGATAAATAAGTCCGTATAATAGTAAAGGTGCAAACAATATTATGGGCAAGCTAGATGTGCGAAGAAATATGAACTCCAAGGTGAAAATAAGAAATGGTATTCAATCAGATCAGCTGATAAAATAAGTCCATATATAGATGATTGTGCCCCGAGGAGTGGTGAATGAATAAGTATCCTGCGGTGACCCCCAAGGTGGGTGACTGGCGAGTGGCGGGGAAACCTCTAGTAGAAAAACCTACTCACCAGATGTACCTACCCCACACAGGGGTATAGGGCAGGTACTGTAGAAATATCCTGTTGGTCCTGGCTCTGGGTAGTAGTTCCCTTCCTGGGGGAGATGTAGTATAGGGTCCGCAGGGATATCCTAAAGTGGGATCCTATCCGATAGTAGGATATCCAACGATCCGTGGGGTGAACTGATATGGCCACTCAAAGGTATGTGGATGGAAGGATCAAATAAATAGAAAAGAACTCGATAGTGTAATACCGTTTTTAAAGTTTATTCCTTCCAGCAGTAACATAAAAATGGGTACTCACATAGATAAAATCAGTAAACAGCGAGGTAGTGGCGTCCCGGAACGCAATGCGTTCCAACTGGAGACCGGAACCGGAAGTGACGTGACGGCGCTGTACGCGTTTCGTCATGTGAAGACGCTGCAGAAGACGTCACATTTGGGCTCCAATTGCCTGAAAAAAATTCGGTCAAAATGACTCTATTTTGGTCTCCAAGTGTCTAAAAAGCCTTTTTAGTCAAAATAACTGCATTTGGTAACCAAAGGTCTGAAAAAAATTTAGTCAAAATGACTATATTTTTGTCTTTTAGAGCCTTAAAATGCCGGTTTTAGACAAGATTTTAGACATTTGGCTACAATGGCCTGAAAAAAATGTTTTGGTCAAAATGACTCTATTTTGGTCTCCAAGTGTCTAAAAAGCCTTTTTAGTCACAATAAATGCATTTGGTCACCAAAGATCTGAAAAACATTTAGTCAAATTGACTGTATTTTTGTCTTTTAGAGCCTTGAAAAGCCGGTTTTAGACAAGATTTTAGATATTTGGGCTCCAATGGCCTGAAAATTTTTTTGTTAAAATGACTCTATTTTGGTCTCCAAGTGTCTAAAAAAGCCTTTTTTAGTATAAATAACTGCATTTGGTCACCAAAGGTCTGAAAAAAATTAGTCAAAATGACTGTATTTTTGTCTTTTAGAGCCTTAAAAAGCCGGTTTTAGATAAGAGTTGTCTAAAACCGGCCATTTGGGCTCCAATGGCCTGAAAAAAATTTGTTGGTAAAAATGACTCAATTTTGGTCTCCAAGTGTCTAAAAAAGCCTTTTTTAGTCAAAATAACTGCATTTTGTCACCAAAGGTCTAAAAAAATTAGTCAAAGTGACTTTATTTTTGTCTTTTAGAGCCTAAACCACTTGCCGACTGCCGCACGACTATTTACGTCGGCAGTAAGCCCCTCACAGGCAAAGTGATGTTGATCTATAGAATATAAATAAATCCGCGCTAAGGATGTCAGAGGATAAATTAAATGTGTGCACAGGTAAGCTGCAGCCTCACTTAAAATATAGCCAAAAGGCTATATAAATATGTATGTAAATATGAAGTGGTGGCGCTGCTTATAAAGTGCAAATAGGTATATATAGATATATAAAATGAAAAGAATATAAAATGTAGAAACACAGATGTGATTGAGGAATAAAAATATAAATATAAATGGTGGATATGTAAATAGTGCCACAATATAGTGAAAATCCAACATAAAATGGTATTGGGAATGAGTTAATATGGAATATATGAAAAAATATAAAAAAGTAAAATGAAGTACAATATAAATAACCACCAAAGTGCGTAATATAAAGTGCAAAGTACTACAATATATATATCCTAGTATATACCTAAAATAATAATATCAGCATGTTGCAATAAAATGGTAAGAGAATAACTTAAAATAATAATACATAGGTGATGGTATAATATGAAAAAGTGTGCAAAAAGTGCAACAATTAAACTGGGTGTGCGGGAAACTTTTCCGGAAAAATAAATAAGAGTGCGGGAAACTATTTTTTCAAAGTGCAGCTAGAAGTGATGTGATCTAAATTCATGTGATAAATAAGTCCGTATAATAGTAAAGGTGCAAACAATATTATGGGCAAGCTAGATGTGCGAAGAAATATGAACTCCAAGGTGAAAATAAGAAATGGTATTCAATCAGATCAGCTGATAAAATAAGTCCATATATAGATGATTGTGCCCCGAGGAGTGGTGAATGAATAAGTATCCTGCGGTGACCCCCAAGGTGGGTGACTGGCGAGTGGCGGGGAAACCTCTAGTAGAAAAACCTACTCACCAGATGTACCTACCCCACACAGGGGTATAGGGCAGGTACTGTAGAAATATCCTGTTGGTCCTGGCTCTGGGTAGTAGTTCCCTTCCTGGGGGAGATGTAGTATAGGGTCCGCAGGGATATCCTAAAGTGGGATCCTATCCGATAGTAGGATATCCAACGATCCGTGGGGTGAACTGATATGGCCACTCAAAGGTATGTGGATGGAAGGATCAAATAAATAGAAAAGAACTCGATAGTGTAATACCGTTTTTAAAGTTTATTCCTTCCAGCAGTAACATAAAAATGGGTACTCACATAGATAAAATCAGTAAACAGCGAGGTAGTGGCGTCCCGGAACGCAATGCGTTCCAACTGGAGACCGGAACCGGAAGTGACGTGACGGCCCTGTACGCGTTTCGTCATGTGAAGACGCTGCAGAAGACGTCACATGACGAAACGCGTACAGCGCCGTCACGTCACTTCCGGTTCCGGTCTCCAGTTGGAACGCATTGCGTTCCGGGACGCCACTACCTCGCTGTTTACTGATTTTATCTATGTGAGTACCCATTTTTATGTTACTGCTGGAAGGAATAAACTTTAAAAACGGTATTACACTATCGAGTTCTTTTCTATTTATATGATCCTTCCATCCACATACCTTTGAGTGGCCATATCAGTTCACCCCACCGATCGTTGGATATCCTACTATCGGATAGGATCCCACTTGAGGATATCCCTGCGGACCCTATACTACATCTCCCCCAGGAAGGGAACTACTACCCAGAGCCAGGACCAACAGGATATTTCTACAGTACCTTCCCTATACCCCTGTGTGGGGTAGGTACATCTGGTGAGTAGGTTTTTCTACTAGAGGTTTCCCCGCCACTCGCCAGTCACCCACCTTGGGGGTCACCGCAGGATACTTATTCATTCACCACTCCTCGAGGCACAATCATCTATATATGGACTTATTTTATCAGCTGATCTGATTGAATACCATTTCTTATTTTCACCTTGGAGTTCATATTTCTTCGCACATCTAGCTTGCCCATAATATTGTTTGCACCTTTACTATTATACGGACTTATTTATCACATGATGTTGATCTATGTTGCTAGCCTGTGAGGGTCTAGGGAGCGAGCGCACGCCCCCGGATGCGAGCTCCCGCGTGGTCTTGGATCCTTGCACGTGTGACCGGCAGACCCGATGTCCGCCGGTCACTCGGCGATCGTCACTGCAGAGGGAGAAAGTCAGGCGACTGATGTAAACAAGCCGCCTGTCATTCTCCCCTGTGTAGAAACAGTGATCATACGGTTCTACTATGTAGGACCGTTGATCACTGTTCCTACAGCTCAAGCCACAGCCAATCACAGTTAGAATCACGCCACTAGGGACACACACAGCCCCTCCCTCTCAAAAAAAGTTAACCCCTTCACTGCCAGTGTAATTTTACTGGTACAGTGCATATGTATAGCACTAATTACTGTAGCAATGTCACTGGTAACCCCAAAAGTGTCAAAAATGTCAGTCAAGGGTCCGATCTGTCTGCCGCAATTTTGCAGTACCGCAAAAAAAATCGCAATTACGCGTTGAAAAAAAACCCAACAAAAATGACAAAAATCTTTCCCTTTGTTAGTAAACGCGATAACTTTTGCGCAAACCAATCAAAATATGCTTTTTGCGATTTTTTTTACCAAACATATGTAGCATAAACAAATTGGCCAAAAATGTTAAAAAACTTTGATTTTTACATTTTTTTGGTGAATTTCATATAAAAAAATGTGAAAAATATTGCTATTTTTGCAAAATTGACGCTCTTTTTTTGTTTATAGCGCATGATCAAAAAATCGCACAGGTGATCTTTTAGAGCCTTGAAAAGCCGGTTTTAGACAAGATTTTAGATTTTTGGGCTCCAATGGCCTGAAATTTTTTTGTTAAAATGACTCTATTTTGGTCTCCAAGTGTCTAAAAAAGCCTTTTTTAGTATAAATAAATGCATTTGGTCACCAAAGGTCTGAAAAAAAACTAGTCAAAATTAATGTATTTTTGTCTTTTAGTGTCTTAAAAAGCCGGTTTTAGACCAGATTTGTCTAAAACCGGCCATTTGGGCTCCAATGGCCTGAAAAAGTTTTTTGGTCAAAATGACTCTATTTTGGTCTCCAAGTGTCTAAAAAGCCTTTTTTTCCAAAATAACTGAATTTGGTCACCAAAGGTCTGAAAAATACTTTAGTCAAAATTACTGTATTTTTGTCTTTTAGAGCCTTAAAAAGCCGGTTTTAGACAAGATTTTAGACATTTGGCTCCAATGGCCTGAAAAAAATGTTTTGGTCAAAAATACTCTATTTTGGTCTCCAAGTGTCTAAAAACCTTTTGTTAGTCAAAATAACGGCATTTGGTCACCAAAGGTCTGAAAAAAAATGTAGTCAAAATTACTGTATTTTTTGTCTTTTACAGCCTTAAAAAGACGGTTTTAGACAAGATTTGTTTAAAACCGGCCATTTGGGCTCCAATGGCCTGAAAAAAATGTTTTGGTCAAAATGACTCTATTTTGGTCTCCAAGTGTCTAAAAACCTTTTGTTAGTCAAAATAACGGCATTTGGTCACCAAAGGTCTGAAAAAAAATTTAGTCAAAATGACTTTATTTTTTTCTTTGAGAGCCTTAAAAAGCCGGTTTTAGACAAGATTTTAGACATTTGGCTCCAATAGCCTGAAGAAATTTTTTGGGTCAAAATGACTCGATTTTGGTCTCCAAGTGTCTAAAAAGCCTTCCTTTTTTAGTCAAAATAACTGCATTTGGTCACCAAAGGTATGAAAAACAAATTTAGTCAAATTGACTGTATTTTTGTCTTTTAGAGCCTTAAAACGCGGGTTTTAGGCACGATTTTAGACATTTGGGCTCAAATGGCCTGAAAGATTTTTTTGGTCAAAATGACTCTATTTTGGTCTCCAAGTGTCTAAAAAGCCTTTTTTAGTCAAAATATCTGCATTTGGTCACCAAAGGTCTGATAAAAAAAATTAGTCAAAATGACTGCATTTTTGTCTTTTAGAGCCTTAAAAAGCCGATTTTAGACAAGATTTGTCTATAACTGGCCATTTGGGCTCCAATTGCCTGAAAAAACATTCGGTCAAAATGACTCTATTTTGGTCTCCAAGTGTCTAAAAAGCCTTTTTTAGTCACAATAAATGCATTTGGTCACCAAAGATCTGAAAAAAAGTAGTCAAAATTAATGTATTTTTGTCTTTTAGTGTCTTAAAAAGCCGGTTTTAGACCAGATTTGTCTAAAACCGGCCATTTGGGCTCCAATGGCCTGAAAAATTTTTTTGGTCAAAATGACTCTATTTTGGTCTCCAAGTGTCTAAAAAGCCTTTTTTTGTCAAAATAACTGAATTTGGTCACCAAAGTTCTGAAAAATACTTTAGTCAAAATGACTGTATTTTTGTCTTTTAGAGCCTTAACCACTTGCCGACCGAGTACGGTAATAGTACTGCGGCAAAGTGGTTCGTTATCGTCTGACGACGTAGTATTAACGTCATCAGACACTCCCCCTTCTGGGCGGCGCTTGCGCGCCGCCGGAGGCTCGCTCCCGCTGTTTTCATTCACAGCGGGAGTCGGGCCAGGGGAGGAGCAGCGGCGATCACCGCTGCTCTGCCCCGATCGCCGGGGATCTAGTGTGGAGATCCGCTCGCTGTGTGTAAACACAGCGGGCGGATCTCCATAGTGACAGGGAGTGACAGATCGGACTGTTCAGCATAGCTGGACATCCGATCTGTCCATGACTCACTCAGTCACCTCCCCCCCCACACGTCAGTAAGCACCAGGCATACATTAACCCCTCCCTCTCCAATAAAATTAACCCCTTCCCTGCCAGTGTCATTTTTACAGTAACAGTGCATATATATAGCACTGATTACTGCAGTAATGTCACTGGTAACCCCAAAAGTGTCAAAAATGTCAGTCAAGGGTCCGATCTGTCCGCCGCAATGTCGCAGTCCCACAAAAAAAATCGCAGATCGCCGCCATTACGCGTTAAAAAAAAACCACCAAAAATGACAGAAATCTTTCCCTTTGTTAGTAAACGCAATAACTTTTGCGCAAACCAATCAAAATACGCTTATTGTGATTTTTTTTACCAAACATAGGTAGCAGAAAACAAATTGGCCAAAAAATTTTTAAAAAATTGGTTTTTACATCTTTTTTGGGGGGAATTTCATATAAAAAAATGTTAAAAATATTGTTATTTTTTCAAAATAAACGCTCTTTTTTTGTTTATAGCGCAAAAAGTAAAAATCGCACAGGTGATCAAATACCACCAAAATAAAGCTCTGTTTGTGGGAAAAAAAGGACGTAAATTTGGTTTGGGTACGGCGTCGCACGACCGCGCAATTGTCAGTTGAAGTCGCACATCGCCGAATCGCAAAAAGTGGCCTGGACGGAAGACAGCAAAATCCTCCGGTGGTAAAGTGGTTAAAAAGCCGGTTTTAGACAAGATTTGTCTAAAACCGGCCATTTGGGCTCCAATGGCCTGAAAAGAAATTTTTGGTCAAAATTACTCTGTTTTGGTCTCCAAGTGTCTAAAAATCGTTTTTTAGTCAAAATAACTGCATTTGGTCACCAAAGGTCAGAAAAATTTTTTTCTTTAAAATGACTATATTTTTGTCTTTTAGAGCCTTAAAAAGCCGGTTTTAGACAAGATTTTAGACATTTGGCTCCAATGGCCTGAAAACAATGTTTTGGTCAAAAATACTCTATTTTGGTCTCCAAGTGTCTAAAAACCTTTTGTTAGTCAAAATAACGGCATTTGGTCACCAAAGTTCTGAAAAAAAATTAGTCAAAATTACTGTATTTTTTGTCTTTTACAGCCATAAAAAGCCGGTTTTAGACAAGATTTGTTTAAAACCGGCAATTTGGGCTCCAATGGCCTGAAAATTATTTTTTAGTTAAAATGACTCTATTTCGGTCTCCAAGTGTCTAAAAAGCCTTTTTAAGTCAAAATAACTGCATTTGGTCACCAAAGGTCTGAAAAAAATTAAGTCCAAATGACTCTATTTTTTCTTTGAGAGCCTTAAAAAGCCGGTTTAAGGCACGATTTTAGACATTTGGCTAAAATGGCCTGAAAAAAATGTTTTGGTCAAAAATACTCTATTTTGGTCTCCAAGTGTCTAAAAACCTTTTGTTAGTCAAAATAACGGCATTTGGTCACCAAAGGTCTGAAAAAATTTAGTCAAAATGACTGTATTTTTTGTCTTTTAGAGCCTTAAAAATCCGGTTTTAGACAAGAGTTGTCTAAAACCGGCCATTTGGGCTCCAATGGCATGAAAAAATGTTTTTGGTCAAAATGACTCAGTTTTGGTCTCCAAGTGTCTAAAAAGCCTTTTTTAGTCAAAATAACTGCATTTCGTCACCAAAGGTCTAAAAAAAAAAATTAGTCAAAGTGTCTTTATTTTTGTCTTTTAGAGCCTTAACCACTTGCCGACTGCCGCACGACTATTTACGTCGGCAGTAAGCCCCTCACAGACAAAGTGATGTTGATCTACGTTGCTAGCTTGTGAGGGTCTAGGGAGCGAGCACGCGCCCCCGGAGGCGCGCTCCCGCGTGGTCACAGATCCCCCGCACGTGTGACCGGCGGACCCGATGTTCGCTGGTCACTCGGCGATCGTCACTGCAGAGGGAGAAAGTCAGGCGACTGATGTAAACAAGCCGCCTTTCATTCTCCCCTGTGTAGAAACAGTGATCATACGGTTCTACTATGTAGGACCGTTGATCACTGTTCCTACAGCTCAAGCCACAACCAATCACAGTTAGAATCACGCCCCGAGGGACACACACAGCCCCTCCCTCTCAAAAAAAGTTAACCCCCTTCACTGCCAGTGTAATTTTACAGTAACAGTGCATATGTATAGCACTGATTACTGTAGAAATGTCACTGGTAACCCCAAAAGTGTCAAAAATGTCAGTCAAGGGTCCGATCTGTCTGCCGCAATTTTGCAGTACCGCAAAAAAAATCGCAGATCGCCGCCATTACGCGTTGAAAAAAAAACTACAAAAACAACAAAAATCTTTCCCTTTGTTAGTAAACGCGATAACTTTTGCGCAAACCAATGAAAATACGCTTATTTTTTTTACCAAACATATGTAGCATAAAACAAATTGGCCGAAAATGTTAAAAAATTTTGATTTTCACATTTTTTTGGGGAATTTCATGTAAAAAAAGGTGAAAAATATTGCTATTTTTGCAAAATTGACGCTTTTTTTTGTTTATAGTGCATGATCAAAAAATCGCACAGGTGATCAAATACCACCAAAAGAAAGCTCTGTTTGTGGGAAAAAAAGGAAGTCAAATTTGTTTAGGTACAGCGTCGCACGACCGCGCAATTGTCCGTTAAAGTCAACGCAGTGCCGAATCGCAAAATAGGCCCTGGTCAGGAAGGGGGTCAAATCTTCCGGGGGTTAAGTGGTAAATAGCCGGTTTTAGACACGATTTGTCTAAAACCGGCCATTTGAGTTTCAATGGCCTGAAAAAAATGTTTGGTCAAAATGACTCTATTTTTGTCTCCAAGTGTCTAAAAAGCCTTTTTTAGTCAAAATAACTGCATTTGGTCACCAAAGGTCTTATAAAAAAAATTGTCAAGATGACTGTATTTTTGTCTTTTAGAGCCTTAAAATGCCGGTTTTAGACAAGATTTGTCTATAACTGGCCTTTTGGGCTCCAATTGCCTGAAAAAAAATCGGTCAAAATGACTCTATTTTGGTCTCCAAGTGTCTAAAAAGCCTTTTTTAGTCAAAATAACTGCATTTGGTAACCAAAGGTCTGAAAAAAAATGTAGTCAAAATTACTATATTTTTGTCTTTTAGAGCCTTAAAAAGCCGGTTTTAGACAAGATTTTAGACATTTGGCTCCAATGGCCTGAAAAAAATGTTTTGGTCAAAATGACTCTATTTTGGTCTCCAAGTGTCTAAAAAGCCTTTTTAGTCAAAATAACTGCATTTGGTCACCAAAGATCTGAAAAAAAATTTAGTCAAATTGACTGTATTTTTGTCTTTTAGTGCCTTGAAAAGCCGGTTTTAGACAAGATTTTAGATTTTTGGGCTCCAATGGCCTGAAAATTTTTTTTGTTAAAATGACTCTATTTTGGTCTCCAAGTGTCTAAAAACGTCTTTTTGGTCAGCAAAGGTCTGAAAAAATTAGTCAAAATTAATGTATTTTTGTCTTTTAGTGTCTTAAAAAGCCGGTTTTAGACCAGATTTGTCTAAAACCGGCCATTTGGGCTCCAATGGCCTGAAAAAAACTTTTTGGTCAAAATGACTCTATTTTGGTCTCCAAGTGTCTAAAAAGCCTTTTTTAGTCAAAATAACTGCATTTGGTCACCAAAGGTCTGAAAAATACTTTAGTCAAAATGACTATATTTTTGTCTTTTAAAGCCTTAAAAAGCCGGTTTTAGACAAGATTTTAGACATTTGGCTCCAATGGCCTGAAAAAAATGTTTTGGTCAGAAATACTCTATTTTGGTCTCCAAGTGTCTAAAAAATCTTTTGTTAGTCAAAATAACGGCATTTGGTCACCAAAGGTCTGAAAAAAATTTAGTCAAAATTACTGTATTTTTTGTCTTTTACAGCCTTAAAAGCCGGTTTTAGACAAGATTTGTTTAAAACCGGCCATTTGGGCTCGATTGGCCTGAAAAAATGTTTTGGTCAAAATGACTCTATTTTGGTCTCCAAGTGTCTAAAAACCTTTCGTTAGTCAAAATAACGGCATTTGGTCACCAAAGGTCTGAAAAACAATTTAGTCAAAATGACTGTATTTTTGTCTTTTAGAGCCTTAAAAAGCCGGTTTTAGACAAGATTTGTCTATAACTGGCCATTTGGGCTCCAATTGCCTGAAAAAAAATCGGTCAAAATGACTCTATTTTGGTCTCCAAGTGTCTAAAAAGCCTTTTTTAGTCAAAATAACGGCATTTGGTAACCAAAGGTCTGAAAAAAAATGTAGTCAAAATTACTATATTTTTGTCTTTTAGAGCCTTAAAATGCCGGTTTTAGACAAGATTTTAGACATTTGGCTCCAATGGCCTGAAAAAAATGTTTTGGTCAAAATGACTCTATTTTGGTCTCCAAGTGTCTAAAAAGCCTTTTTAGTCAAAATAACTGCATTTGGTCACGAAAGATCTGAAAAAAAAATTTAGTCAAATTGACTGTATTTTTGTCTTTTAGTGCCTTGAAAAGCCGGTTTTAGACAAGATTTTAGATTTTTGGGCTCCAATGGCCTGAAAAATTTTTTTGTTAAAATGACTCTATTTTGGTCTCCAAGTGTCTAAAAAAGTCTTTTTTAGTATAAATAAATGCATTTGGTCAGCAAAGGTCTGAAAAAATTAGTCAAAATTAATGTATTTTTGTCTTTTAGTGTCTTAAAAAGCCGGTTTTAGACCAGATTTGTCTAAAACCGGCCATTTGGGCTCCAATGGCCTGAAAAAAACTTTTTGGTCAAAATGACTCTATTTTGGTCTCCAAGTGTCTAAAAAGCCTTTTTTAGTCAAAATAACTGCATTTGGTCACCAAAGGTCTGAAAAATACTTTAGTCAAAATGACTATATTTTTGTCTTTTAAAGCCTTAAAAAGCCGGTTTTAGACAAGATTTTAGACATTTGGCTCCAATGGCCTGAAAAAAATGTTTTGGTCAGAAATACTCTATTTTGGTCTCCAAGTGTCTAAAAAATCTTTTGTTAGTCAAAATAACGGCATTTGGTCACCAAAGGTCTGAAAAAAATTTAGTCAAAATTACTGTATTTTTTGTCTTTTACAGCCTTAAAAGCCGGTTTTAGACAAGATTTGTTTAAAACCGGCCATTTGGGCTCGATTGGCCTGAAAAAATGTTTTGGTCAAAATGACTCTATTTTGGTCTCCAAGTGTCTAAAAACCTTTCGTTAGTCAAAATAACGGCATTTGGTCACCAAAGGTCTGAAAAACAATTTAGTCAAAATGACTGTATTTTTGTCTTTTAGAGCCTTAAAAAGCCGGTTTAAGACAAGATTTGTCTAAAACCAGCCATTTGGGCAACAATGGCCTGAAAATAATTTTTTAGTTAAAATGACTCTATTTTGGTCTCCAAGTGTCTAAAAAGCCTTTTTAAGTCAAAATAACTGCATTTGGTCACAAAAGGTCTGAAAAAAAATTAAGTCCAAATGACTATATTTTTTTCTTTTAGAGCCTTAAAAAGCCGGTTTTAGACAAGATTTTAGACATTTGGCTCCAATAGCCTGAAAAAATTTTTTGGGTCAAAATGACTCGATTTTGGCCTCCAAGAGTCTAAAAAGCATTCCTTTTTTAGTCAAAATAACTGAATTTGGTCACCAAAGGTATGAAAAACACATTTAGTCAAATTGACTGTATTTTTGTCTTTTAGAGCCTTAAAACGCGGGTTTTAGGCACGATTTTAGACATTTGGGCTCAAATGGCCTGAAAGGTTTTTTTGGTCAAAATGACTCTATTTTGGTCTCCACGTGTCTAAAAAGCCTTTTTTAGTCAAAATAACTGCATTTGGTCACCAAAGGTCTGATAAAAAAAATTAGTCAAAATGACTGTATTTTTGTCTTTTAGAGCCTTAAAAAGACGGTTTTAGACAAGATTTGTCTATAACTGGCCATTTGGGCTCCAATTGCCTGAAAAAAATTCGGTCAAAATGACTCTATTTTGGTCTCCAAGTGTCTAAAAAGCCTTTTTAGTCAAAATAACTGCATTTGGTAACCAAAGGTCTGAAAAAAAATTTAGTCAAAATGACTATATTTTTTTCTTTTAGAGCCTTAAAATGCTGGTTTTAGACAAAATTTTAGACATTTGGCTCCAATGGCCTTAAAAAAATGTTTTGGTCAAAATGACTCTATTTTGGTCTCCAAGTGTCTAAAAGGCCTTTTTAGTCACAATAAATGCATTTGGTCACCAAAGATCTGAAAAACATTTAGTCAAATTGACTGTTTTTTTTTTTCTTTTAGAGCCTTGAAAAGCCGGTTTTAGACAAGATTTTAGATATTTGGGCTCCAATGGCCTGAAAATTTTTTTGTTAAAATGACTCTATTTTGGTCTCCAAGTGTCTAAAAAAGCCTTTTATAGTATAAATAACTGCATTTGGTCACCAAAGGTCTGAAAAAAATTTGTCAAAATGACTGTATTTTTGTCTTTTAGAGCCTTAAAAAGCCGGTTTTAGATAAGAGTTGTCTAAAACCGGCCATTTGGGCTCCAATGGCCTGAAAAAAATTTGTTGGTGAAAATTACTCAATTTTGGTCTCCAAGTGTCTAAAAAAGCCTTTTTTAGTCAAAATAACTGCATTTTGTCACCAAAGGTCTAAAAAAAATTAGTCAAAGTGACTTTATTTTTGTCTTTTAGAGCCTAAACCACTTGCCGACTGCCGCACGACTATTTACGTCGGCAGTAAGCCCCTCACAGGCAAAGTGATGTTGATCTATGTTGCTAGCCTGTGAGGGTCTAGGGAGCGAGCGCGCGCCCCCGGAGGCGAGCTCCCGCGTGGTCTTGGATCCTTGCAAGTGTGACCGGCGGACCCGATGTCCGCCGGTCACTCGGCGATCGTCACTGCAGAGGGAGAAAGTCAGGCGACTGTTGTAAACAAGCCGCCTGTCATTCTCCCCTGTGTAGAAACAGTGATCATACGTTTCTACTATGTAGGACTGTTGATCACTGTTCCTACAGCTCAAGCCACAGCCAATCACAGTTAGAATCACGCCCCTAGGGACACACACAGCCCCTCCCTCTCAAAAAAAGTTAACCCCTTCACTGCCAGTGTAATTTTACAGGTACAGTGCATATGTATAGCACTAATTACTGTAGAAATGTCACTGGTAACCCCGAAAGTGTCAAAAATGTCAGTCAAGGGTCCGATCTTTCTGCCGCAATTTTGCGGTACCGCAAAAAAAATCTCAATTACGCGTTGAAAAAAAACCAACAAAAATGACAAAAATCTTTCCCTTTGTTAGTAAACGCGATAACTTTTGCGCAAACCAATCAAAATACGCTTTTTGCGATTTTTTTTACCAAACATATGTAGCATAAACAAATTGGCCGAAAATGTTAAAAAACTTTGATTTTTACATTTTTTTGGTGAATTTCATATAAAAAAATGTGAAAAATATTGCTATTTTTGCAAAATTGACGCCCTTTTTTGTTTATAGCGCATGATCAAAAAATCGCACAGGTGATCTTTTAGAGCCTTGAAAAGCCGGTTTTAGACAAGATTTTAGATTTTTGGGCTCCAATGGCCTGAAATTTTTTTGTTAAAATGACTCTATTTTGGTCTCCAAGTGTCTAAAAAAGCCTCTTTTTTAGTATAAATAAATGCATTTGGTCACCAAAGGTCTGAAAAAACTAGTCAAAATTAATGTATTTTTGTCTTTTAGTGTCTTAAAAAGCCGGTTTTAGACCAGATTTGTCTAAAACCGGCCATTTGGGCTCCAATGGCCTGAAAAAAAATTTTTGGTCAAAATGACTCTATTTTGGTCTCCAAGTGTCTAAAAAGCCTTTTTTTCCAAAATAACTGAATTTGGTCACCAAAGGTCTGAAAAATACTTTTGTCAAAATTACTGTATTTTTGTCTTTTAGAGCCTTAAAAAGCCGGTTTTAGACAAGATATTAGACATTTGGCTCCAATGGCCTGAAAAAAATGTTTTGGTCAAAAATACTCTATTTTGGTCTCCAAGTGTCTAAAAACCTTTTGTTAGTCAAAATAACGGCATTTGGTCACCAAAGGTGTGAAAAAAAATTTAGTCAAAATTACTGTATTTTTTGTCTTTTACAGCCTTAAAAAGACGGTTTTAGACAAGATTTGTTTAAAACCGACCATTTGGGCTCCAATGGCCTGAAAAAAATGTTTTGGTCAAAATGACTCTATTTTGGTCTCCAAGTGTCTAAAAACCTTTTGTTAGTCAAAATAATGGCATTTGGTCACCAAAGGTCTGAAAAAAAATTTAGTCAAAATGACTATATTTTTTTCTTTGAGAGCCTTAAAAAGCCGGTTTTAGACAAGATTTTAGACATTTGGCTCCAATAGCCTGAAGAAATTTTTTGGGTCAAAATGACTCGATTTTGGTCTCCAAGTGTCTAAAAAGCCTTCCTTTTTTAGTCAAAATAACTGCATTTGGTCACCAAAGGTATGAAAAACAAATTTAGTCAAATTGACTGTATTTTTGTCTATTAGAGCCATAAAACGTGGGTTTTAGGCATGATTTTAGACATTTGGGCTCAAATGGCCTGAAAGATTTTTTTGGTCAAAATGACTCTATTTTGGTCTCCAAGTGTCTAAAAAGCCTTTTTTTAGTCAAAATATCTGCATTTGGTCACCAAAGGTCTGATAAAAAAATTAGTCAAAATGACTGCATTTTTGTCTTTTAGACCCTTAAAAAGCCGGTTTTAGACAAGATTTGTCTATAACTGGCCATTTGGGCTCCAATTGCCTGAAAAAAAATTCGGTCAAAATGACTCTATTTTGGTCTCCAGGTGTCTAAAAAGCCTTTTTTAGTCACAATAAATGCATTTGGTCACCAAAGATCTGAAAAAAACTAGTCAAAATTAATGTATTTTTGTCTTTTAGTGTCTTAACCGCCTTAGCGGTGTTCCCGAGCGTGAACGGGGTAGGAATTTTCTGCTATTAGCGGTATCCCCGAGTCACGCTCGGGGTCAATGGGCAGAGCGTGCAGACAGCGCAGCGGAGCTTCTCTTACCTTATCCTGGCGATCCAGCGATGAGCTGTCATTGCTGTGACCGCCAGCCGAGATCTCCGCCACTCGTCTGTCGGTATGATGACTTCCTAGTTCCGTTCCCTGCAGCAGCAATGCTGCATGGGAGCGGAACTAGGGAAGGAAATTCAAAAAAAAAAAAACGTTGCACAAAACACATAACACATTTTATATTATATATATGCATATATGTTTATATGTATATATATATATATATATATATATATATATATATATATACCTATATACACACACACATATATATATATATATATATATATATAAAATTATATTATTGATTCGACTATAATTCATGCGTTATATATATATATATATATATATATATATATACACACACACATATATATATAATATATAACGCATGAATTATAATCTAATCAATAATATAATTTTATTATATATATTATATATTAAATAATAAAATAATAACATTTTTAATAATAATATTTTGTGTTTCAAATTTATCACATCTGGGATGTCTACTAGAGTCTTGTTTTGGTCAGGTTTAAGTCAGTAATTACTAAGAATTGTAGGCCTATAATACATAACGCCAAATTTCCATGAAAAGAATTGTACCGCTTTTGGAACAGAATTCCTGACAGAATCATATCAATTTTCGGTCAAAATTACTCTGTTTTGGTCTCCAAGTGTCTAAAAATCATTTTTTAGCCAAAATAACTGCATTTGGTCACCAAAGGTCAGAAAAAAAATTTCGTCAAAATGACTATATTTTTGTCTTTTAGAGCCTTAAAAAGCCGTTTTTAGGCACGATTAGTTGGTGGTCTCCAAAGAAAAGGTTCGAGGTTGCAGGGAGAAATACAGCTGCCAGGCGTTGCGAAAGGCGCAGAATTTACCGCGATCCCCGGAATATTTTTTTCGGGAGCAGGAACTCGAGGTTCTGGTGGCAGCATCACTACGGTAGGGCCAGAAGCAGATGCAGAGAGTGCTGCAGCAGGAGAGGAAGCAGATAATACAGGAGGATCCCCCTGAAGTGTCGTAGAGCGCAGCCGTTCCTCTAGCTGTGTGTAGCCGTCTTGAAGCGACTTTACGGTTTGAGACAGGGCTGCGAGGTGTTGGCAGATCTCTTCCAACCGTGAGGCTTCTCTTGCAGGCTCCGTCATGGCTGATTTGTACTGTTAGGGATACAAGTGGTAGCCTGATGGCAGAGGAAGGCCCCACGTGTGCCAGAGGGCGGAGCTTAGACGGGAACCCCCAAGGTAAGTGACACAGGCTAACCTGAGTTGCGGAATCTAAGTATCCACCAGTTTTCGCAAGAGCCTCTAGTGGGGAGGATGGATTTTGCTGCGTGTGGATACCAGGTCGCAGTCCTCAGGGTCGCCCCACCAAGGGAGAAGCCGGTCATGATCCGAAGGCAGATAAGCAGACAAGGGAGATCCGAGAGAATGGTCAAACAAGCCGGGGGTCAGGACGGGCAGCAGGTCAACAAGGTCAGGAACAAGCCAAAGGTCAAAACGGATATCAAACAGGTAACAGGAAGCAGGCTTCAGGAACACAGGAAAAGTCAGAAAAGACACAGTGCTTCTGAGCTGTTTAAATAAGGCAGCCTCTTTGCCAATTACTGCAATTAGTCTGCTCTAGGTTAACCCTTGCAGATTCATGACAGCACATCAGTGTGCTCAGGAAGCATTCCTAACAGCGGCCAATACGGTAGGCTTCGTTATATACCCGCAGCAGCACGGGCACCAACTGTTCAGCGTATCGGCTTTAAACCTCCGACGGGATACCATCAGCCCCTGGAGATTTACCAGGCTTAGTAGATTTCAAGGCCGCATAAAGTTCGTTTTCCGTAAGGGGGGCCCCAAGCACAGCCATGTCCCAGGCAGACAGAGAAGGCAAATCGCAGGAAGCCAAAAAAATCGGCAATTTCTCGTGAGTCAGCCGAGATCTTAGAGGAGTAAAGATCAGCATAAAACTTCCCAAGTACTCTCCGTATGTCAGCCGTGGCGTGCCAGAGCACCCCCTGAGGATCCTTAATCTGGGGTATAAATGCCGCAGGCTGCTGCGAGCGAACCAGCATGGCCAACATATGACCCGTGTTTTCTCCCTTCTCAAAATACCTCTGCTGCAAGAAGAAGTGCTTGTTTTCAGCCTTTTGAATCGAGACCGACTTGGCCATAGATTGGGCAGCCAGCCACGACCTCTGAGTATCATCTGACGGGTCCCTATCATAAGTTTCCTCCGCTCTAGTCACTGCGTCCAACACAGTATTCTCCCATTGCCTGGTGTCCATTTTAATGACATTAACCGTAGGTATAAACTGACCTCCCATGAATGCCTTAGCCGCATCCCACACCACCCCCACCTCTGCGGATTCCAAATTTTCAGCAAAAAAGGACGTTAGTTTGGGTGGCAGGGGATCAGGACTAGGAAAGAGCGTCAGCCAGAATGCATTGAGTTTCCAAAGGGATTTTCCCGCCACGACCACCAGAGGCAGTAGCGAACCATTACCCAGCCCCAGATCTATCCTAGACAATCCCGAGTGTGACGCCGAGAAGCACGAAAATTTTCATACCTCAGGGTGGCCCATCCTCCAGACATCTGTCAGTCCGAGTTCACCCACCAACCGAGCAAGGGGCATAGCCCCCCCGGCCAGCATAGGTCCACCGGAGTGAGAGGAAAACCTATCCCAGGCAGAGTCAAGTACAGAAGTAAAGTCCCCCAACATCAGCAGGGGCACATCAGGAAGTTGAGCAATATGTGGCACGATAAGTTTAAGTACCCCTGCAGAATACGGGGGGGGCACAAGTACACACCTAAGGCTTGCTAGTTGGCAGGATAAAACAAACCGGCCCTCAGGGTCAATCACAGACTTTGAGCATAGAAACCGTACCCCCTTCTTAATCAAAATACACACCCTCTCGAATAAGTGGAGTAAACAGAGTGGAACTGGTGACTAAATACGCTAGGAGCTAGACACGGGGAAGTGGAAGGAGACATATGGGTCTCCTGCAGGCAAACCACATCTGCCTGCAGGCGTTTGATGGTGCGGAGCACCGCTGTCCTCTTTACCGGGTTGCCGAGGCCCCGCACATTCCAGGACATCACACAAATATTATCAGCCATAGTCAAAATGTAGCCATACACGGAGCATCAGGCAACCCGGCCAGGGAGGCGAAAGAGGGCACCCAGAAAGGGTGAACCCACTACACCCCATCGGCACAGCCCAGCTATATAGAGAGAGCAACAGGAGTAGTCGCCCAGCCCACACAGTACCGGTGCAGCCCCAGCATAGAGAACAGTCAATAGAAACATCCACAGCATAGGGTAAAATAATAGCAGTAGAGCGACAAAGTACATGCAGGAAAAGAAAAAATCGAACCAAAGTCCAGGACCAGAAAAAAGGCAAAAAGGGGGGAACAAAAAGGCAATACACGTCTGCCACGTGTGGGGGAAGGGACGAGTCAATAGGGCATGTCCAGTCACGACCAAGGGGGGGAAACCGGAGAGGGACCACCGATGCAAGTGTAGTCTCCTCAAAATTAGCAACCATTTGAGAGGTAGCAACCATTAGTGCAGCAGAAGAGCTCCCATTATAACAGGAAAAGTGTGTGTAACATCAAGTGCCAAGTATAGGCAGGAGAACCGAAAGGATCCATGACCGGCCGAAAAGAGTACAAAAGTTCCAAAAAGTAGAAACGATCCTCAAAGGTCTTCTCGCCTGGGGGAAGTGGCCGCCCGCAGGGCCCCACCATTAGCATCCAGCCATTGAACAGCAGCAGAAGGCTTATCAAAGAACAACACCTCATCCCGGGCCACCACCCGGAGCCTGGAAGGGTACAGCATAGCGTATTGAACATTCAAGTCCCGCAATCTCCTCTTGACCTCTACGAATTTTGCACGCTGTTTCTGCACCACCGCAGAGTAATCGGGAAACAGGGAGATCCTTGAGTTGTCAATCTTGAGCCTCCTCTGCATTCCCCTGGCTTTAGTAATTGAGGAATTTGAAGATGAAAGTGCGCGGGGGGGGGGGGCTCCAGGAGGAAGAGGTCGCATAGGCACCCTATGAGCACGTTCCACCGAAAACATGGAAGTAAAGGATTCTTGCCCAAAAGTAGAGAGCAGCCATTGTTCAATGAAAGCCACAGGATCTTTACCTTCCACCCGCTCAGGGATCCCAATTGCTCTGATATTACTCCGTCTCTGTAAGATTCCGGTACCTCCGGTACCCTTAATCACCACTTTTCTCTGTAATGCGTCCCACCTTTCTCTTCAGGTGGTACGCATATACCTTTAAGAACGATGATGTCACTGCTGAGCGCCGCAGAGCGGCTATTTTAACCGCTGGCGGTCTCACTCACATTGTTCGTTCAACCTGCCTTGTTATCCACATGCTTTCAAGCCTGTCTCTCGATCGGAACCTCCAGCTATTCCCTTTACCTGGAGCAGACCGGAACATCGCTACTGATCCCTGTATCTCGCTACCGGACCATTCCTTATCTACTGGACTTCTCTAAACTACTAACATTACAAGTGATAAGTACCCCGCAGGGGAACCCTCTATAACCTTTTTGCACTATCTACCTATGCACAGTAAGGACTGTTACCACCTATCCATACTATCCTATCATCTGCACTGTTACATAGATTGCTAGCTCTTGAGCCTACTACCATCTATCATCTGCACTGCTGCATAGATTGCTAGCTCTCCTGTCTACTACTATCTATCCTTGCACTGGGTTAGTCTATCCTGTATTTGTCATCTGCTGTCCTCACCACCTGTTAGCTTACTCGATACTAACCTATCTGCATTCCTAAATACCATCTTGAACTCTCCTATACAAAACCTATCAAGTGATTACCATCCTTGTCACTGTTCACACCTGTCCCTTCAGCACATCACCTTCATACTATCATATACATACTATCACTCCAGGAACATCTCATTGAGTGTGTATATATCTGTATGTTGAAGCTGACAGGCCCACGGTGATGAGTCCTGGAGAGTTGGATCTGGTATTCAACACATCTCACATCTCATGACTACTGAGTGGAGATTTTGCAGCTGCAAATCCAGCCTATAATAAAAAAACGCAGGAGCGTTACAGATTGAACAAACCTTAAAAATGGATTCAGCAGAATTACCCACTCAAGTGACACAATTAACACAACAAGTAAAAGCGTTAATACTTGCTCTGACTGACGTACAAGAAAAGAATCAGACTCTGACACAGCAGGTAACCCAGCTCTCACGACTTACTGCTGTTCAGCCTCCTGAACCTAAAATAAACTCTCCTCTAGCGTTTACAGGTGATCGGAAAAAATTTAGTGAATTCAAAAACGCATGTCAATTGCTTTTTTTGTTAAAACCTCGTACATACCCCACTGATCAAATAAAAGTCTGTACCGTTATTTCATACTTGACGGGTGATCCACGGGCCTGGGCAGACTCTCTCTTTGAGAATAATGATCAGATTCTCAACACCTATTCCTTATTCCTAGCGGAACTCGCTAGTTTATACGATGACCCCAATACTGTACTGCTGATATTCAGTTGAGTGCCTTAAAACAAGGAAGGAGACCTGTAGAAGACTTTGTATCTGAGTTCAAAAGATGGACCCTTGATTCAGGGTGGAATGACACATCTTTGCGAACTCAATTCAGACTCGGGTTATCGGAAGCTGTTAAAGACGAGCTCGCCCGAGAAACAAACTCTACATACCCCCTACTATGACAAACTCTACATACCCCCTACTATGCGCAGATGGGAGGTTACACATATTCTCACAATAGTGAGAAGGGAAAACCAAAGTCCGTTTTTTCCAATCTATGATTGGTTGGTGTGTGTGTAACCAGGGAAGTCCCAAAATAATAGGAAAATGGGGTGTGGATAGTATGTCAAAGGTGATGGTCTCCACATGTGATTCGTTGGTAGTGGCAAGGAGTGCCTGTGTCTGGTTGGTAATTGGACAAGAAGACAGTGGAATACCATTAATGAAACTAACAGAAACAGGCTTAGATTTTGAAATAATAGGTATTTTATTTAAGGTAACAAAGCGTGTATCAATATAGTTTCCACAAGATCCAGTGTCAACCATAGCCTTGGTGGTGATACTAGTTTGGTCCCATTGTAATATTAAATGAACAAAAAGATAGGGGTTAGAAAAGGAAGTCGTTAATCCTCCCAGCAAGACATGTGAACACTCACCCTCTTTTTTGCGGATAAGGGGACAGGTGCTTATCAAATGATCCGAGGATGCGCAGTACATGCAGAGATTTCTGGATGTTCTTCTAGCTCGTTCAGTAGTCGTTAAAGGTGGGCGTATGGTTCCTACATCCATGGGAGTAGGGTCAACGGCCGAAATCTGAGAAGGACTAGACAATGGCATAGCCATCTTTTCAGCCCTTCTTTCTCGCAGTCGTCTGTCGATGTTGATACTAAGTTGTATCAAGGCCTCCAAAGAGCCAGGTAAATCTGCTCGGGCGAGCTTGTCTTTAACAGCTTCCGATAACCCGAGTCTGAATTGAGTTCGCAAAGATGTGCCATTCCACCCTGAATCCAGGGTCCATCTTTTGAACTCAGATACAAAGTCTTCTACAGGTCTCCTTCCTTGTTTTAAGGCCCTCAACTGAATATCAGCAGTACTCTGCCTATTGGGGTCATCGTATAAACTAGCGAGTTCCGCTAGGAATAAGGAATAGGTGTTAAGAATCTGATCATTATTCTCAAAGAGAGAGTCTGCCCAGGCCCGTGGATCACCAGTCAAGTATGAAATAACGGTACAGACTTTTATTTGATCAGTGGGGTATGTACGAGGTTTTAACAAAAAAAGCAATTGACATGCGTTTTTGAATTCACTAAATTTTTTCCGATCACCTGTAAACACTAGAGGAGAGTTTATTTTAGGTTCAGGAGGCTGAACAGCAGTAAGTCGTGAGAGCTGGGTTACCTGCTGTGTCAGAGTCTGATTCTTTTCTTGTACGTCAGTCAGAGCAAGTATTAACGCTTTTACTTGTTGTGTTAATTGTGTCACTTGAGTGGGTAATTCTGCTGAATCCATTTTTAAGGTTCGTTCAATCTGTAACGCTCCTGCGTTTTTATTATAGGCTGGATTTGCAGCTGCAAAATCTCCACTCAGTAGTCATGTAGAGATGTGTTGAATACCAGATCCAACTCTCCAGGACTCATCACCGTGGGCCTGTCAGCTTCAACATACAGATATATACACACTCAATGAGATGTTCCTGGAGTGATAGTATGTATATGATAGTATGAAGGTGATGTGCTGAAGGGACAGGTGTGAACAGTGACAATGATGGTAATCACTTGATAGGTTTTGTATAGGAGAGTTCAAGATGGTATTTAGGAATGCAGATAGGTTAGTATCGAGTAAGCTAACAGGTGGTGAGGACAGCAGATGACAAATACAGGATAGACTAACCCAGTGCAAGGATAGATAGTAGTAGACAGGAGAGCTAGCAATCTATGCAGCAGTACAGATGATAGATGGTAGTAGGCTCAAGAGCTAGCAATCTATGTAACAGTGCAGATGATAGGATAGTATGGATAGGTGGTAACAGTCCTTAATGTGCATAGGTAGATAGTGCAATAAGGTTATGGAGGGTTCCCCTGCGGGGTACTTATCACTTGTAATGTTAGTAGTTTAGAGAAGTCCAGTAGATAAGCAATGGTCCGGTAGCGAGATACAGGGATCAGTAGCGAGGTTCCGGTCTGCTCCAGGTAAAGGGAATAGCTGGAGGTTCCGATCGAGAGACAGGCTTGAAAGCATGTGGATAACAAGGCAGGTTGAACGAACAATGTGAGTGAGACCGCCGGCGGTTGAAATAGCCGCTCTGCGGCGCTCAGCAGTGACATCATCATTCTTAAAGGTATATGCGTACCACCTGAAGAGAAAGGTGGGACGCATTACAGAGAAAAGTGGTGATTAAGGGTACCGGAGGTACCGGAATCTTACAGAGACGGAGTAATATCAGAGCAATTGGGATCCCTGAGCGGGCGGAAGGTAAAGATCCTGTGGCTTTCATTGAACAATGGCTGCTCTCTACTTTTGGGCAAGAATCCTTTACTTCCATGTTTTCGGTGGAACGTGCTCATAGGGTGCCTATGCGACCTCTTCCTCCTGGAGCCCCCCCCCCACGCACTTTCATCTTCAAATTCCTCAATTACTAAAGCCAGGGGAATGCAGGGGAGGCTCAAGATTGACAACTCAAGGATCTCCCTGTTTCCCGATTACTCTGCGGTGGTGCAGAAACAGCGTGCAAAATTCGTAGAGGTCAAGAGGAGATTGCGGGACTTGAATGTTCAATACGCTATGCTGTACCCTTCCAGGCTCCGGGTGGTGGCCCGGGATGAGGTGTTGTTCTTTGATAAGCCTTCTGCTGCTGTTCAATGGCTGGATGCTAATGGTGGGGCCCTGCGGGCGGCCACTTCCCCCAGGCGAGAAGACCTTTGAGGATCGTTTCTACTTTTTGGAACTTTTGTACTCTTTTCGGCCGGTCATGGATCCTTTCGGTTCTCCTGCCTATACTTGGCACTTGATGTTACACACACTTTTCCTGTTATGATGGGAGCTCTTCTGCTGCACTAATGGTTGCTACCTCTCACATGGTTGCTAATTTTGAGGAGACTACACTTGCATCGGTGGTCCCTCTCCGGTTTCCCCCCCTTGGTCGTGACTGGACATGCCCTATTGACTCGTCCCTTCCCCCACACGTGGCAGACGTGTATTGCCTTTTTGTTCCCCCCTTTTTGCCTTTTTTCTGGTCCTGGACTTTGGTTCGATTTTTGCTTTTCCTGCATGTACTTTGTCGCTCTACTGCTATTATTTTACCCTATGCTGTGGATGTTCCTATTGACTGTTCTCTATGCTGGGGCTGCACCGGTACTGTGTGGGCTGGGCGACTACTCCTGTTGCTCTCTCTATATAGCTGGGCTGTGCTGATGGGGTGTAGTGGGTTCACCCTTTCTGGGTGCCCTCTTTCGCCTCCCTGGCCAGGTTGCCTGATGCTCCGTGTATGGCTACATTTTGACTATGGCTGATAATATTTGTGTGATGTCCTGGAATGTGCGGGGCCTCGGCAACCCAGTAAAGAGGACAGCGGTGCTCCGCACCATCAAACGCCTGCAGGCAGATGTGGTTTGCCTGCAGGAGACCCATATGTCTCCTTCCACTTCCCCGTGTCTAGCTCCTAGCGTATTTAGTCACCAGTTCCACTCTGTTTACTCCACTTATTCGAGAGGGTGTGTATTTTGATTAAGAAGGGGGTACGGTTTCTATGCTCAAAGTCTGTGATTGACCCTGAGGGCCGGTTTGTTTTATCCTGCCAACTAGCAAGCCTTAGGTGTGTACTTGTGCCCCCCCCCCGTATTCTGCAGGGGTACTTAAACTTATCGTGCCACATATTGCTCAACTTCCTGATGTGCCCCTGCTGATGTTGGGGGACTTTACTGCTGTACTTGACTCTGCCTGGGGTTTGTTATCTCCCTGCTCCTAGGCGAACCCCAGTCCTGGGTTCATCGGCTCCTTGAAGAGGACAGCCCCCATTAAACTCCTTACGGTCATTTTTTGAGGCCATGGCACAGCTCTATGATGACCCGCAGCGATCCTCCACCGCAGAAGCTGCGCTTCATGTTCTTCAGCAGGGTCGCAGGCCCGTAGAACACTACGTCACTAACTTCCACCGCATCAGTTCCGATACGTCCTGGAACAAAAGCAGCACTCCGGTATCAGTTCCGTCTCGGCTTGTCAGAAGGACTGAAGGACGAGCTGGCGCGGGTAGGTGTCCCCAACGCCTTGGAAGATTTGATTTCCCAGGCCATTCAAATCGACCGGTGGCTACGGGAGCGCAGAGCAGAACGATCTCCGCAGCAGTTCAGACCAGCCTGGACGCTACCACGAGTTGCTCATCCTGCATACTTTTCTTCTGCTGGGTCAGCTCTTACCAACCCCGCTCCCGCTGGAGTCGCCTCAGATACGCCTGAACCTATAGAACTTGGGATCATACGGCCTGCTTTGTCCCCGGAGGAGAGACGCTGTCGCCAGTTGGGTAACATGTGCCTGTATTGCGGTGAAGCTGGCCACTATAAGCGCTCCTGCCCGGCAAAATACCATAAGTTCATGCCGGCCTCACCATCTGTTGCCAGTTCCTCCCACCTAGCCTTTCCTGTGTCATTACAGCTTCCGGAAGGACTCGTCCCAGTTACTGCAATCATTGACTTGGGAGCCTGCCGTTGTTTCATTGATCGCTCGTTCGCCCTGCAACATGGCGTATCTCTCCGGCTCAAGACTCAGGACCTCACCATCTTCCTGGCTGATGGTTCCCACATCAAATCCGGGCCCGTGACCCAAGAAACTTTTCCCCTTCCTATGGTCTCCTCCTCCGGCCATAAGGAACTGATTAGCCTGGATGTTATCACATCCTCCTTATTTCCCATTATCCTGGGATTACCGTGGTTGCAAGCACATAACCCGCAAGTCAATTGGATCACAGGCACCATCCAGTTCCCATAGACAAGATTTGTCTAAAACCGGCCTGAAAATTATTTTTTAGTTAAAATGATTCGATTTTGGTCTCCAAGTGTCTAAAAAGCCTTCCTTTTTTAGTCAAAATAACTGCATTTGGTCACCAAAGGTATGAAAAACAAATTTAGTCAAATTGACTGTATTTTTGTCTTTTAGAGCCTTAAAACGCGGGTTTTAGGCACGATTTTAGACATTTTGGCTCAAATGGCCTGAAAGATTTTTTTGGTCAAAATGACTCTATTTTGGTCTCCAAGTGTCTAAAAAGCCTTTTTTAGTCAAAATATCTGCATTTGGTCACCAAAGGTCTGATAAAAAAATTAGTCAAAATGACTGCATTTTTGTCTTTTAGACCCTTAAAAAGCCGGTTTTAGACAAGATTTGTCTATAACTGGCCATTTGGGCTCCAATTGCCTGAAAAAAAATTCGGTCAAAATGACTCTGTTTTGGTCTCCAAGTGTCTAAAAAGCCTTTTTTAGTCACAATAAATGCATTTGGTCACCAAAGATCTGAAAAAAACTAGTCAAAATTAATGTATTTTTGTCTTTTAGTGTCTTAACCGCCTTAGCGGTATCCCCGAGCGTGACTCGGGGTAGAAATTTTCTGCTATTAGCGGTATCCCAGAGTCACACTCGGGGTCAATGGGCAGAGCGTGCAGACAGCGCAGCGGAGCTTCTCTTACCTTATCCTGGCGATCCAGCGATGAGCTCTCATTGCTGTGACCGCCAGCCGAGATCTCCGCCGCTCGTCTGTCGGTATAATGACTTCCTAGTTCCGTTCCCTGCAGCAGCAATGCTGCATGGGAGCGGAACTAGGGAGGGAAATTCAAAAAAAAAAAACAAAACGTTGCACAAAACACATCACACATTTTATATTATATATATGCATATATATATATATATGCATATATATATGCATATTTATATATATATGCATATATATATATGCATATATATATATATATATATATATATATATATATATATATATGCATATATATATCTATATCTATATATATATATATATCTATATATATATATATATATGCAAACATATATATATATATGCAAATATATATATATATATATATATACATATATATACATATATATATATATATAAAATTATATTATTAATTCGATTATAATTCATGCGTTTTATATATATATATATATATATATACACACACACATATATATATATATATCTATATACACACATATATATATATGTATATGTATATATATATATATATATATATATATATATACACACATATATATATAATATATAACGCATGAATTATAATCTAATCAATAATATAATTTTATTATATATATTATATATTAAATAATAAAATAATATTATTGATTCGATTATAATTCACTTGTTTGTGTTTCAAATTTATCACATCTGGGATGTCTACTAGAGTCTTCTTTTGGTCAGGTTTAAGTCAGTAATTACTAAGAATTGTAGGCCTATAATACATAACGCCAAATTTCCATGAAAAGAATTGTACCGCTTTTGGAACAGAATTCCTGACAGAATCATACCGCCAGGGAGGTTAAAAAGCCGGTTTTAGACCAGATTTGTCTAAAACTGGCCATTTGGGCTCCAATGGCCTGAAAAAACTTTTTTGGTCAAAATGACTCTATTTTGGTCTCCAAGTGTCTAAAAAGCCTTTTTTTGTCAAAATAACTGAATTTGGTCACCAACGGTCTGAAAAATACTTTAGTCAAAATGACTGTATTTTTGTCTTTTAGAGCCTTAAAAAGGCGGTTTTAGACAAGATTTGTCTAAAACCGGCCATTTGGGCTCCAATGGCCTGAAATGAAATTTTCGGTCAAAATTACTCTGTTTTGGTCTCCAAGTGTCTAAAAATCGTTTTTTAGTCAAAATAACTGCATTTGGTCACCAAAGGTCAGAAAAAAAATTTCGTCAAAATGACTATATTTTTGTCTTTTAGAGCCTTAAAAAGCCGGTTTTAGACAAGATTTTAGACATTTGGCTCCAATGGCCTGAAAAAAATGTTTTGGTCAAAAATACTCTATTTTGGTCTCCAAGTGTCTAAAAACCTTTTGTTAGTCAAAATAACGGCATTTGGTCACCAAAGGTCTGAAAAAAAATTTGTCAAAATTACTGTATTTTTTGTCTTTTACAGCCCTAAAAAGCCGGTTTTAGACAAGATTTGTTTAAAACCGGCAATTTGGGCTCCAATGGCCTGAAAAAAATGTTTTGGTCAAAATGACTCTATTTTGGTCTCCAAGTGTCTAAAGACCTTTTGTTAGTCAAAATAACGGCATTTGGTCACCAAATGTCTGAAACACAATTTAGTCAAAATGACTGTATTTTTGTCTTTTAGAGCCTTAAAAATCTGGTTTTAGACAAGAGTTGTCTAAAACCGGCCATTTGGGCTCCAATGGCATGAAAAATGTTTTTGGTCAAAATGACTCAATTTTGGTCTCCAAGTGTCTAAAAAGCCTTTTTTAGTCAAAATAACTGCATTTCGTCACCAAAGGTCTAAAAAAAAAAAATTAGTCAAAGTGTCTTTATTTTTGTCTTTTAGAGCCTTAACCACTTGCCGACTGCCGCACGACTATTTACGTCGGCAGTAAGCCCCTCACAGGCAAAGTGATGTTGATCTACGTTGCTAGCTTGTGAGGGTCTAGGGAGCGAGCGCGCGCCCCCGGAGGCGCGCTCCCGCGTGGTCACAGATCCCCCGCACGTGTGACCGGCGGACCCGATGTTCGCTGGTCACTCGACGATCGTCACTGCAGAGGGAGAAAGTCAGGCGACTGATGTAAACAAACCGCCTTTCATTCTCCCCTGTGTAGAAACAGTGATCATACGGTTCTACTATGTAGGACCGTTGATCACTGTTCCTACAGCTCAAGCCACAACCAATCACAGTTAGAATCACGCCCCGAGGGACACACACAGCCCCTCCCTCTCAAAAAAAGTTAACCCCCTTCACTGCCAGTGTAATTTTACAGTAACAGTGCATATGTATAGCACTGATTACTGTAGAAATGTCACTGGTAACCCCAAAAGTGTCAAAAATGTCAGTCAAGGGTCCGATCTGTCTGCCGCAATTTTGCAGTACCGCAAAAAAAATCGCAGATCGCCGCCATTACGCGTTGAAAAAAAAATAAAAAAAACAACAAAAATCTTTCCCTTTGTTAGTAAACGCGATAACTTTTGCGCAAACCAATCAAAATACGCTTTTTTTTTTACCAAACATATATAGCATAAAACAAATTGGCCGAAAATGTTAAAAAATTTTGATTTTCACATTTTTTTGGGGAATTTCATGTAAAAAAATGTGAAAAATATTGCTATTTTTGCAAAATTGACGCTTTTTTTTTGTTTATAGCGCATGATCAAAAAATCGCACAGGTGATCAAATACCACCAAAAGAAAGCTCTGTTTGTGGGAAAAAAAGGAAGTCAAATTTGTTTAGGTACAGCGTCGCACGACCGCGCAATTGTCCGTTAAAGTCAACGCAGTGCCGAATCGCAAAATAGGCCCTGGTCAGGAAGGGGGTCAAATCTTCTGGGGGTTAAGTGGTAAATAGCCGGTTTTAGACACGATTTGTCTAAAACCGGCCATTTGAGTTTCAATGGCCTGAAAAAAATGTTTGGTCAAAATGACTCTATTTTTGTCTCCAAGTGTCTAAAAAGCCTTTTTTAGTCAAAATAACTGCATTTGGTCACCAAAGGTCTGATAAAAAAAATTGTCAAGATGACTGTATTTTTGTCTTTTAGAGCCTTAAAAAGCCGGTTTTAGACAAGATTTGTCTATAACTGGCCATTTGGGCTCCAATTGCCTGAAAAAAAATCGGTCAAAATGACTCTATTTTGGTCTCCAAGTGTCTAAAAAGCCTTTTTTAGTCAAAATAACTGCATTTGGTAACCAAAGGTCTGAAAAAAAATGTAGTCAAAATTACTATATTTTTGTCTTTTAGAGCCTTAAAAAGCCGGTTTTAGACAAGATTTTAGACATTTGGCTCCAATGGCCTGAAAAAAATGTTTTGGTCAAAATGACTCTATTTTGGTCTCCAAGTGTCTAAAAAGCCTTTTTAGTCAAAATAACTGCATTTGGTCACGAAAGATCTGAAAAAAAATTTAGTCAAATTGACTGTATTTTTGTCTTTTAGTGCCTTGAAAAGCCGGTTTTAGACAAGATTTGTCTAAAACCGGCCATTTGGGCTCCAATGGCCTGAAAAGAAATTTTCGGTCAAAATTACTCTGTTTTGGTCTCCAAGTGTCTAAAAATCGTTTTTTAGTCAAAATAACTGCATTTGGTCACCAAAGGTCAGAAAAAAAATTTCGTCAAAATGACTATATTTTTGTCTTTTAAAGCCTTAAAAAGCCGGTTTTAGACAAGATTTTAGACATTTGGCTCCAATGGCCTGAAAAAAATGTTTTGGTCAAAAATACTCTATTTTGGTCTCCAAGTGTCTAAAAACCTTTTGTTAGTCAAAATAACGGCATTTGGTCACCAAAGGTCTGAAAAAGAAAATTAGTCAAAATTACTGTATTTTTTGTCTTTTACAGCCTTAAAAAGCTGGTTTTAGACAAGATTTGTTTAAAACCGGCCATTTGGGCTCCAATGGCCTGAAAAAAATGTTTTGGTCAAAATGACTCTATTTTGGTCTCCAAGTGTCTAAAAACCTTTTGTTAGTCAAAATAACGGCATTTGGTCACCAAAGGTCTGAAAAACAATTTAGTCAAAATGACTGTATTTTTGTCTTTTAGAGCCTTAAAAAGCCGGTTTAAGACAAGATTTGTCTAAAACCGGCCATTTGGGCTCCAATGGCCTGAAAATTATTTTTTAGTTAAAATGACTCTATTTCGGTCTCCAAGTGTCTAAAAAGCCTTTTTAAGTCAAAATAACTGCATTTGGTCACCAAAGGTCTGAAAAAATTAAGTCCAAATGACTATATTTTTTTCTTTGAGAGCCTTAAAAAGCCGGTTTTAGGCACGATTTTAGACATTTGGCTAAAATGGCCTGAAAAAAATGTTTTGGTCAAAAATACTCTATTTTGGTCTCCAAGTGTCTAAAAACCTTTTGTTAGTCAAAATAACGGCATTTGGTCACCAAAGGTCTGAAAAAAATTTAGTCAAAATGACTGTATTTTTTGTCTTTTAGAGCCTTAAAAAGCTGGTTTTAGACAAGATTTGTCTAAAACCGGCCATTTGGGCTCCAATGGCCTGAAAAGAAATTTTCGGTCAAAATTACTCTGTTTTGGTCTCCAAGTGTCTAAAAATCGTTTTTTAGTCAAAATAACTGCATTTGGTCACCAAAGGTTAGAAAAAAAATTTCGTCAAAATGACTATATTTTTGTCTTTTAGAGCCTTAAAAAGCCGGTTTTAGACAAGATTTTAGACATTTGGCTCCAATGGCCTGAAAACAATGTTTTGGTCAAAAATACTCTATTTTGGTCTCCAAGTGTCTAAAAACCTTTTGTTAGTCAAAATAACGGCATTTGGTCACCAAAGGTCTGAAAAAAAATTAGTCAAAATTACTGTATTTTTTGTCTTTTACAGCCTTAAAAAGCCGGTTTTAGACAAGATTTGTTTAAAACCGGCAATTTGGGCTCCAATGGCCTGAAAAAATGTTTTGGTCAAAATGACTCTATTTTGGTCTCCAAGTGTCTAAAAACCTTTTGTTAGTCAAAATAGCGGCATTTGGTCACCAAAGGTCTGAAAAACAATTTAGTCAAAATGACTGTATTTTTGTCTTTTAGAGCCTTAAAAAGCCGGTTTAAGACAAGATTTGTCTAAAACCGGCCATTTGGGCTCCAATGGCCTGAAAATTATTTTTTAGTTAAAATGACTCTATTTCGGTCTCCAAGTGTCTAAAAAGCCTTTTTAAGTCAAAATAACTGCATTTGGTCACCAAAGGTCTGAAAAAATTAAGTCCAAATGACTATATTTTTTTCTTTGAGAGCCATAAAAAGCCGGTTTTAGGCACGATTTTAGACATTTGGCTAAAATGGCCTGAAAAAATGTTTTGGTCAAAAATACTCTATTTTGGTCTCCAAGTGTCTAAAAACCTTTTGTTAGTCAAAATAACGGCATTTGGTCACCAAAGGTCTGAAAAAAATTTAGTCAAAATGACTGTATTTTTTGTCTTTTAGAGCCTTAAAAAGCCAGTTTTAGACAAGAGTTGTCTAAAACCGGCCATTTTGGCTCCAATGGCATGAAAAATTTTTTTTGGTCAAAATGACTCAATTTTGGTCTCCAAGTGTCTAAAAAGCCTTTTTAGTCAAAATAACTGCATTTCGTCACCAAAGGTCTAAAAAAAAAATTAGTCAAAGTGTCTTTATTTTTGTCTTTTAGAGCCTTAACCACTTGCCGACTGCCGCACGACTATTTACGTCGGCAGTAAGCCCCTCACAGGCAAAGTGATGTTGATCTACGTTGCTAGCTTGTGAGGGTCTAGGGAGCGAGCGCGCGCCCCCGGAGGCTCGCTCCCGCGTGGTCACGGATCCCCCGCACGTGTGACCGGCAGACCCGATGTTCGCCGGTCACTCGGCGATTGTCACTGCAGAGGGAGAAAGTCAGGTGACTGATATAAACAAGCCGCCTGTCATTCTCCCCTGTGTAGAAACAGTGATCATACGGTTCTACTATGTAGGACCGTTGATCACTGTTCCTACAGCTCAAGCCACAGCCAATCACAGTTAGAATCACGCCCCTAGGGACACACACAGCCCCTCCCTCTCAAAAAAAGTTAACCCCTTCACTGCCATTGTAATTTTACAGTAACAGTGCATATGTATAGCACTGATTACTGTAGAAATGTCACTGGTAACTCCGAAAGTGTCAAAAATGTCAGTCAAGGGTCCGATCTGTCTGCCGCAATTTTGCAGTACCGCAAAAAAAAAATCGCAGATCGCCGCCATTACACGTTGAAAAAAAACCAACAAAAATTACAAAAAATCTTTCCCTTTGTTAGTAAACACGATAACTTTTGCGCACACCAATCAAAATACGCTTTTTGCGATTTTTTTACCAAACATGTAGCATAAACAAATTGGCCGAAAATGTTAAAAAACTTTGATTTTTACATTTTTTTGGGGAATTTCATGTAAAAAAATGTGAAAAATATTGCTATTTTTGCAAAATTGACGCTTTTTTTTGTTTATAGCGCATGATCAAAAAATCGCACAGGTGATCAAATACCACCAAAAGAAAGCTCTGTTTGTGGGAAAAAAAGGAAGTCAAATTTGTTTAGGTACAGCGTCGCACGACCGCGCAATTGTCCGTTAAAGTCAACGCAGTGCCGAATCGCAAAATAGGCCCTGGTCAGGAAGGGGGTCAAATCTTCCGGGGGTTAAGTGGTAAATAGCCGGTTTTAGACACGATTTGTCTAAAACCGGCCATTTGAGTTTCAATGGCCTGAAAAAAATGTTTGGTCAAAATGACTCTATTTTTGTCTCCAAGTGTCTAAAAAGCCTTTTTTAGTCAAAATAACTGCATTTGGTCACCAAAGGTCTGATAAAAAAAATTGTCAAGATGACTGTATTTTTGTCTTTTAGAGCCTTAAAAAGCCGGTTTTAGACAAGATTTGTCTATAACTGGCCATTTGGGCTCCAATTGCCTGAAAAGAAATCGGTCAAAATGACTCTATTTTGGTCTCCAAGTGTCTAAAAAGCCTTTTTTAGTCAAAATAACTGCATTTGGTAACCAAAGGTCTGAAAAAAAATGTAGTCAAAATTACTATATTTTTGTCTTTTAGAGCCTTAAAAAGCCGGTTTTAGACAAGATTTTAGACATTTGGCTCCAATGGCCTGAAAAAAATGTTTTGGTCAAAATGACTCTATTTTGGTCTCCAAGTGTCTAAAAAGCCTTTTTAGTCAAAATAACTGCATTTGGTCACGAAAGATCTGAAAAAAAATTTAGTCAAATTGACTGTATTTTTGTCTTTTAGTGCCTTGAAAAGCCGGTTTTAGACAAGATTTGTCTAAAACCGGCCATTTGGGCTCCAATGGCCTGAAAAGAAATTTTCGGTCAAAATTACTCTGTTTTGGTCTCCAAGTGTCTAAAAATCGTTTTTTAGTCAAAATAACTGCATTTGGTCACCAAAGGTTAGAAAAAAAATTTCGTCAAAATGACTATATTTTTGTCTTTTAGAGCCTTAAAAAGCCGGTTTTAGACAAGATTTTAGACATTTGGCTCCAATGGCCTGAAAACAATGTTTTGGTCAAAAATACTCTATTTTGGTCTCCAAGTGTCTAAAAACCTTTTGTTAGTCAAAATAACGGCATTTGGTCACCAAAGGTCTGAAAAAAAATTAGTCAAAATTACTGTATTTTTTGTCTTTTACAGCCTTAAAAAGCCGGTTTTAGACAAGATTTGTTTAAAACCGGCAATTTGGGCTCCAATGGCCTGAAAAAATGTTTTGGTCAAAATGACTCTATTTTGGTCTCCAAGTGTCTAAAAACCTTTTGTTAGTCAAAATAGCGGCATTTGGTCACCAAAGGTCTGAAAAACAATTTAGTCAAAATGACTGTATTTTTGTCTTTTAGAGCCTTAAAAAGCCGGTTTAAGACAAGATTTGTCTAAAACCGGCCATTTGGGCTCCAATGGCCTGAAAATTATTTTTTAGTTAAAATGACTCTATTTCGGTCTCCAAGTGTCTAAAAAGCCTTTTTAAGTCAAAATAACTGCATTTGGTCACCAAAGGTCTGAAAAAATTAAGTCCAAATGACTATATTGTTTTCTTTGAGAGCCATAAAAAGCCGGTTTTAGGCACGATTTTAGACATTTGGCTAAAATGGCCTGAAAAAAATGTTTTGGTCAATAATACTCTATTTTGGTCTCCAAGTGTCTAAAAACCTTTTGTTAGTCAAAATAACGGCATTTGGTCACCAAAGGTCTGAAAAAAATTTAGTCAAAATGACTGTATTTTTTGTCTTTTAGAGCCTTAAAAAGCCGGTTTTAGACAATAGTTGTCTAAAACCGGCCATTTGGGCTCCAATGGCATGAAAAAAATTTTTTGGTCAAAATGACTCAATTTTGGTCTCCAAGTGTCTAAAAAGCCTTTTTAGTCAAAATAACTGCATTTCGTCACCAAAGGTCTAAAAAAAAAATTAGTCAAAGTGTCTTTATTTTTGTCTTTTAGAGCCTTAACCACTTGCCGACTGCCGCACGACTATTTACGTCGGCAGTAAGCCCCTCACAGGCAAAGTGATGTTGATCTACGTTGCTAGCTTGTGAGGGTCTAGGGAGCGAGCGCGCGCCCCCGGAGGCGCGCTCCCGCGTGGTCACGGGTCCCCCGCACGTGTGACCGGCAGACCCGATGTTCGCCGGTCACTCGGCGATTGTCACTGCAGAGGGAGAAAGTCAGGTGACTGATATAAACAAGCCGCCTGTCATTCTCCCCTGTGTAGAAACAGTGATCATACGGTTCTACTATGTAGGACCGTTGATCACTGTTCCTACAGCTCAAGCCACAGCCAATCACAGTTAGAATCACGCCCCGAGGGACACACACAGCCCCTCCCTCTCAAAAAAAGTTAACCCCCTTCACTGCCAGTGTAATTTTACAGTAACAGTGCATATGTATAGCACTGATTACTGTAGAAATGTCACTGGTAACCCCAAAAGTGTCAAAAATGTCAGTCAAGGGTCCGATCTGTCTGCCGCAATTTTGCAGTACCGCAAAAGAAATCGCAGATCGCCGCCATTACACGTTGAAAAAAAAACTACAAAAATGACAAAAATCTTTCCCTTTGTTAGTAAACGCGATAACTTTTGCGCAAACCAATCAAAATACGCTTTTTTTTTACCAAACATATGTAGCATAAAACAAATTGGCCGAAAATGTTAAAAAAATTTTGATTTTCACATTTTTTGGGGGAATTTCATATAAAAAAATGTGAAAAATATTGCTATTTTTGCAAAATTGACGCTCTTTTTTTGTTTATAGCGCATGATCAAAAAATCGCACAGGTGATCAAATACCACCAAAAGAAAGCTCTGTTTGTGGGAAAAAAAGGAAGTCAAATTTGTTTAGGTACAGCGTCGCACGACCGCGCAATTGTCCGTTAAAGTCAACGCAGTGCCAAATTGCAAAATAGGCCCTGGTCAGGAAGGGGGTCAAATCTTCCGGGGGTTAAGTGGTTAAATAGCCGGTTTTAGACACGATTTGTCTAAAACCGGCCATTTGAGTTTCAATGGCCTGAAAAAAATGTTTGGTCAAAATGACTCTATTTTGGTCTCCAAGTGTCTAAAAAGCCTTTTTTAGTCAAAATAACTGCATTTGGTCACCAAAGGTCTGATAAAAAAAATTGTCAAGATGACTGTATTTTTGTCTTTTAGAGCCTTAAAAAGCCGGTTTTAGACAAGATTTGTCTATAACTGGCCATTTGGGCTCCAATTGCCTGAAAAAAAAACGGTCAAAATGACTCTATTTTGGTCTCCAAGTGTCTAAAAAGCCTTTTTTAGTCAAAATAACTGCATTTGGTAACCAAAGGTCTGAAAAAAAATGTAGTCAAAATTACTATATTTTTGTCTTTTAGAGCCTTAAAAAGCCAGTTTTAGACAAGATTTTAGACATTTGGCTCCAATGGCCTGAAAAAATATTTTGGTCAAAATGAATCTATTTTGGTCTCCAAGTGTCTAAAAAGCCTTTTTAGTCAAAATAACTGCATTTGGTCACCAAAGATCTGAAAAAAAATTTAGTCAAATTGACTGTATTTTTGTCTTTTAGTGCCTTGAAAAGTCGGTTTTAGACAAGATTTTAGATTTTTGGGCTCCAATGGCCTGAAAATTTTTTTGTTAAAATGACTCTATTTTGGTCTCCAAGTGTCTAAAAAAGTCTTTTTTAGTATAAATAAATTTATTTGGTCAGCAAAGGTCTGAAAAAATTAGTCAAAATTAATGTATTTTTGTCTTTTAGTGTCTTAAAAAGCCGGTTTTAGACCAGATTTGTCTAAAACCGGCCATTTGGGCTCCAATGGCCTGAAAAAAACTTTTTGGTCAAAATGACTCTATTTTGGTCTCCAAGTGTCTAAAAAGCCTTTTTTAGTCAAAATAACTGCATTTGGTCACCAAAGGTCTGAAAAATACTATAGTCAAAATGACTATATTTTTGTCTTTTAAAGCCTTAAAAAGCCGGTTTTAGACAAGATTTTAGACATTTGGCTCCAATGGCCTGAAAAAAAATGTTTTGGTCAGAAATACTCTATTTTGGTCTCCAAGTGTCTAAAAACCTTTTGTTAGTCAAAATAACGGCATTTGGTCACCAAAGGTCTGAAAAAAAAATTAGTCAAAATTACTGTATTTTTTGTCTTTTACAGCCTTAAAAAGCCGGTTTTAGACAAGATTTGTTTAAAACCGGCCATTTGGGCTCGATTGGCCTGAAAAAAATGTTTTGGTCAAAATGACTCTATTTTGGTCTCCAAGTGTATAAAAACCTTTCGTTAGTCAAAATAACGGCATTTCGTCACCAAAGGTCTAAAAAAATTTAGTCAAAGTGACTTTATTTTTGTCTTTTAGAGCCTTAACCACTATATACGTTGGCAGTAAGCCCCTCACAGGCAAAGTGATGTTGATCTACGTTGCTAGCCTGTTAGGGTCTAGGGAGCGAGCGCGCGCCCCGGAGGCGAGCTCCCGCGTGGTCATGGATCCCCTGCACGTGTCCCCCGATGTCCGCCGGTCACTTGGCGATCCGACAGAGGGAGAAAGTCAGGCGACTGATGTAAACAAGCCCCCTGTCATTCTCCCCTGTGTAGAAACAGTGATCATACGGTTCTACTATGTAGGACCGTTGATCACTGTTCCTACAGCTCAAGCCACAGCCAATCACAGTTAGAATCACGCCCCTAGGGACACACACAGCCCCTCCCTCTCAAAAAAAGTTAACCCCTTCACTGCCAGTGTAATTTTACAGTAACAGTGCATATGTATAGCACTGATTACTGTAGAAATGTCACTGGTAACCCCGAAAGTGTCAAAAATGTCAGTCAAGGGTCCGATCTGTCTGCCGCAATTTTGCAGTACCGCAAAAAAAAAAAATCGCAGATCGCCGCCATTACACGTTGAAAAAAAACCAACAAAAATTACAAAAAATCTTTCCCTTTGTTAGTAAACACGATAACTTTTGCGCACACCAATCAAAATACGCTTTTTGAGATTTTTTTACCAAACATGTAGCATAAACAAATTGGCCGAAAATGTTAAAAAACTTTGATTTTTACATTTTTTTGGTGAATTTCATATAAAAAAATGTGAAAAATATTGCTATTTTTGCAAAATTGACGCTCTTTTTTTGTTTATAGCGCATGATCAAAAAATCGCACAGGTGATCTTTTAGAGCCTTGAAAAGCCGGTTTTAGACAAGATTTTAGATTTTTGGGCTCCAATGGCCTGAAATTTTTTTGTTAAAATGACTCTATTTTGGTCTCCAAGTGTCGAAAAAAGCCTTTTTTAGTATAAATAAATGCATTTGGTCACCAAAGGTCTGAAAAAAAGCTAGTCAAAATTAATGTATTTTAGTCTTTTAGTGTCTTAAAAAGCCGGTTTTAGACCAGATTTGTCTCCAATGGCCTGAAAAAAATTTTTTGGTCAAAATGACTCTATTTTGGTCTCCAAGTGTCTAAAAAGCCTTTTTTTTTCAAAATAACTGAATTTGGTCACCAAAGGTCTGAAAAATACTTTAGTCAAAATGACTGTATTTTTGTCTTTTAGAGCCTTAAAAAGCCGGTTTTAGACAAGATTTTAGACATTTGGCTCCAATGGCCTGAAAAAAATGTTTTGGTCAAAAATACTCTATTTTGGTCTCCAAGTGTCTAAAAACCTTTTGTTAGTCAAAATAACGGCATTTGGTCACCAAAGGTCTGAAAAAAATTTAGTCAAAATTACTGTATTTTTTGTCTTTTACAGCCTTAAAAAGACGGTTTTAGACAAGATTTTTTTAAAACCGGCCATTTGGGCTCCAATGGCCTGAAAAAATGTTTTGGTCAAAATGACTCTATTTTGGTCTCCAAGTGTCTAAAAAGCCTTTTTTAGTCAAAATATCTGCATTTGGTCACCAAAGGTCTGATAAAAAAATTAGTCAAAATGACTGCATCTTTGTCTTTTAGAGCCTTAAAAAGCCGGTTTTAGACAAGATTTGTCTATAACTGGCCATTTGGGCTCCAATTGCCTGAAAAAAAATTCGGTCAAAATGACTCTATTTTGGTCTCCAAATGTCTAAAAAGCCTTTTTTAGTCACAATAAATGCATTTGGTCACCAAAGATCTGAAAAAAATAGTCAAAATTAATGTATTGTTGTCTTTTAGTGTCTTAAAAAGCCGGTTTTAGACCAGATTTGTCTAAAACCGGCCATTTGGGCTCCAATGGCCTGAAAAAATTTTTTGGTCAAAATGACTCTACTTTGGTCTCCAAGTGTCTAAAAAGCCTTTTTTTGTCAAAATAACTGAATTTGGTCACCAAAGGTCTGAAAAATACTTTAGTCAAAATGACTGTATTTTTGTCTTTTAGAGCCTTAAAAAGCCGGTTTTAGACAAGATTTGTCTAAAACCGGCCACAATGGCCTGAAAAGAAATTTTCAGTCAAAATTACTCTGTTTTGGTCTCCAAGTGTCTAAAAATCGTTTTTTAGTCAAAATAACTGCATTTGGTCACCAAAGGTCAGAAAAAAAATTTCGTCAAAATGACTATATTTTTGTCTTTTAGAGCCTTAAAAAGCCGGTTTTAGACAAGATTTTAGACATTTGGCTCCAATGGCCTGAAAACAATGTTTTGGTCAAAAATACTCTAGTATGGTCTCCAAGTGTCTAAAAACCTTTTGTTAGTCAAAATAACGGCATTTGGTCACCAAAGGTCTGAAAAAAAATTAGTCAAAATTACTGTATTTTTTGTCTTTTACAGCCTTAAAAAGCCGGTTTTAGACAAGATTTGTTTAAAACCGGCAATTTGGGCTCCAATGGCCTGAAAAAAATGTTTTGGTCAAAATGACTCTATTTTGGTCTCCAAGTGTCTAAAAACTTTTGTTAGTCAAAATAACGGCATTTGGTCACCAAAGGTCTGAAAAACAAACTTAGTCAAAATGACTGTATTTTTGTCTTTTAGAGCCTTAAAAAGCCGGTTTAAGACAAGATTTGTCTAAAACCGGCCATTTGGGCTCCAATGGCCTGAAAATTATTTTTTAGTTAAAATGACTCTATTTCGGTCTCCAAGTGTCTAAAAAGCCTTTTTAAGTCAAAATAACTGCATTTGGTCACCAAAGGTCTGAAAAAAATTAAGTCCAAATGACTATATTTTTTCTTTGAGAGCCTTAAAAAGCCGGTTTTAGGCACGATTTTAGACATTTGGCTAAAATGGCCTGGAAAAAAATGTTTTGGTCAAAAATACTCTATTTTGGTCTCCAAGTGTCTAAAAACCTTTTGTTAGTCAAAATAACGGCATTTGGTCACCAAAGGTCTGAAAAAAATTAGTCAAAATGACTGTATTTTTTGTCTTTTAGAGCCTTAAAAATCCGATTTTAGACAAGAGTTGTCTAAAGCCGGCCATTTGGGCTCCAATGGCATGAAAAAATGTTTTTGGTCAAAATGACTCAATTTTGGTCTCCAAGTGTCTAAAAAGCCTTTTTTAGTCAAAATAACTGCATTTCGTCACCAAAGGTCTAAAAAAAAAATTAGTCAAAGTGTCTTTATTTTTGTCTTTTAGAGCCTTAACCACTTGCCGACTGCCGCACGAGTTTTTACGTCGGCAGTAAGCCCCTCACAGGCAAAGTGATGTTGATCTACGTTGCTAGCTTGTGAGGGTCTAGGGAGCGAGCGCGCGCCCCCGGAGGCACGCTCCCGCGTGGTCACGGATCCCCCGCACGTGTGACCGGCGGACCCGATGTTCGCCGGTCACTCGGCGATCGTCACTGCAGAGGGAGAAAGTCAGGCGACTGATATAAACAAGCCACCTGTCATTCTCCCCTGTGTAGAAACAGTGATCATACAGTTCTACTATGTAGGACCGTTGATCACTGTTCCTACAGCTCAAGCCAATCCCAATCACAGTTAGAATCACGCCCCGAGGGACACACACAGCCCCTCCCTCTCAAAAAAAGTTAACCCCCTTCACTGCCAGTGTAATTTTACAGTAACAGTGCATATGTATAGCACTGATTACTGTAGAAGTGTCACTGGTAACCCCAAAAGTGTCAAAAATGTCAGTCAAGGGTCCGATCTGTCTGCCGCAATTTTGCAGTACCACAAAAAAAATCGCAGATCGCCGCCATTACGCGTTGAAAAAAAAACTACATAAACAACAAAAATCTTTCCCTTTGTTAGTAAACGCGATAACTTTTGCGCAAACCAATCAAAATACGCTTTTTTTTTTACCAAACATATGTAGCATAAAACAAATTGGCCGAAAATGTTAAAAAATTTTGATTTTCACATTTTTTTGGGGAATTTCATGTAAAAAAATGTGAAAAATATTGCTATTTTTGCAAAATTGACGCTTTTTTTTGTTTATAGCGCATGATCAAAAAATCGCACAGGTGATCAAATACCACCAAAAGAAAGCTCTGTTTGTGGGAAAAAAAGGAAGTCAAATTTGTTTAGGTACAGCGTCGCACGACCGCGCAATTGTCCGTTAAAGTCAACGCAGTGCCGAATCGCAAAATAGGCCCTGGTCAGGAAGGGGGTCAAATCTTCCGGGGGTTAAGTGGTAAATAGCCGGTTTTAGACACGATTTGTCTAAAACCGGCCATTTGAGTTTCAATGGCCTGAAAAAAATGTTTGGTCAAAATGACTCTATTTTTGTCTCCAAGTGTCTAAAAAGCCTTTTTTAGTCAAAATAACTGCATTTGGTCACCAAAGGTCTGATAAAAAAAATTGTCAAGATGACTGTATTTTTGTCTTTTAGAGCCTTAAAAAGCCGGTTTTAGACAAGATTTGTCTATAACTGGCCATTTGGGCTCCAATTGCCTGAAAAAAAATCGGTCAAAATGACTCTATTTTGTTCTCCAAGTGTCTAAAAAGCCTTTTTTAGTCAAAATAACTGCATTTGGTAACCAAAGGTCTGAAAAAAAATGTAGTCAAAATTACTATATTTTTGTCTTTTAGAGCCTTAAAAAGCCGGTTTTAGACAAGATTTTAGACATTTGGCTCCAATGGCCTGAAAAAAATGTTTTGGTCAAAATGACTCTATTTTGGTCTCCAAGTGTCTAAAAAGCCTTTTTAGTCAAAATAACTGCATTTGGTCACGAAAGATCTGAAAAAAAATTTAGTCAAATTGACTGTATTTTTGTCTTTTAGTGCCTTGAAAAGCCGGTTTTAGACAAGATTTTAGATTTTTGGGCTCCAATGGCCTGAAAAATTTTTTTGTTAAAATGACTCTATTTTGGTCTCCAAGTGTCTAAAAAAGTCTTTTTTAGTATAAATAAATGCATTTGGTCAGCAAAGGTCTGAAAAAGTTAGTTAAAATTAATGTATTTTTGTCTTTTAGTGTCTTAAAAAGCCGGTTTTAGACCAGATTTGTCTAAAACCGGCCATTTGGGCTCCAATGGCCTGAAAAAAACTTTTTGGTCAAAATGACTCTATTTTGGTCTCCAAGTGTCTAAAAAGCCTTTTTTAGTCAAAATAACTGCATTTGGTCACCAAAGGTCTGAAAAATACTTTAGTCAAAATGACTATATTTTTGTCTTTTAAAGCCTTAAAAAGCCGGTTTTAGACAAGATTTTAGACATTTGGCTCCAATGGCCTGAAAAAAATGTTTTGGTCAGAAATACTCTATTTTGGTCTCCAAGTGTCTAAAAAATCTTTTGTTAGTCAAAATAACGGCATTTGGTCACCAAAGGTCTGAAAAAAATTTAGTCAAAATTACTGTATTTTTTGTCTTTTACAGCCTTAAAAGCCGGTTTTAGACAAGATTTGTTTAAAACCGGCCATTTGGGCTCGATTGGCCTGAAAAAATGTTTTGGTCAAAATGACTCTATTTTGGTCTCCAAGTGTCTAAAAACCTTTCGTTAGTCAAAATAACGGCATTTGGTCACCAAAGGTCTGAAAAACAATTTAGTCAAAATGACTGTATTTTTGTCTTTTAGAGCCTTAAAAAGCCGGTTTAAGACAAGATTTGTCTAAAACCAGCCATTTCGGCAACAATGGCCTGAAAATAATTTTTTAGTTAAAATGACTCTATTTTGGTCTCCAAGTGTCTAAAAAGCCTTTTTAAGTCAAAATCACTGCATTTGGTCACAAAAGGTCTGAAAAAAAAATTAAGTCCAAATGACTATATTTTTTTCTTTTAGAGCCTTAAAAAGCCGGTTTTAGACAAGATTTTAGACATTTGGCTCCAATAGCCTGAAAAAATTTTTTGGGTCAAAATGACTCGATTTTGGCCTCCAAGAGTCTAAAAAGCATTCCTTTTTTAGTCAAAATAACTGAATTTGGTCACCAAAGGTATGAAAAACACATTTAGTCAAATTGACTGTATTTTTGTCTTTTAGAGCCTTAAAACGCGGGTTTTAGGCACGATTTTAGACATTTGGGCTCAAATGGCCTGAAAGGTTTTTTTGGTCAAAATGACTCTATTTTGGTCTCCACGTGTCTAAAAAGCCTTTTTTAGTCAAAATAACTGCATTTGGTCACCAAAGGTCTGATAAAAAAAAATTAGTCAAAATGACTGTATTTTTGTCATTTAGAGCCTTAAAAAGACGGTTTTAGACAAGATTTGTCTATAACTGGCCATTTGGGCTCCAATTGCCTGAAAAAAATTCGGTCAAAATGACTCTATTTTGGTCTCCAAGTGTCTAAAAAGCCTTTTTAGTCAAAATAACTGCATTTGGTAACCAAAGGTCTGAAAAAAAATTTAGTCAAAATGACTATATTTTTGTCTTTTAGAGCCTTAAAATGCTGGTTTTAGACAAAATTTTAGACATTTGGCTCCAATGGCCTTAAAAAAATGTTTTGGTCAAAATGACTCTATTTTGGTCTCCAAGTGTCTAAAAGGCCTTTTTAGTCACAATAAATGCATTTGGTCACCAAAGATCTGAAAAACATTTAGTCAAATTGACTGTTTTTTTTTTCTTTTAGAGCCTTGAAAAGCCGGTTTTAGACAAGATTTTAGATATTTGGGCTCCAATGGCCTGAAAATTTTTTTGTTAAAATGACTCTATTTTGGTCTCCAAGTGTCTAAAAAAGCCTTTTATAGTATAAATAACTGCATTTGGTCACCAAAGGTCTGAAAAAAATTTGTCAAAATGACTGTATTTTTGTCTTTTAGAGCCTTAAAAAGCCGGTTTTAGATAAGAGTTGTCTAAAACCGGCCATTTGGGCTCCAATGGCCTGAAAAAAATTTGTTGGTGAAAATTACTCAATTTTGGTCTCCAAGTGTCTAAAAAGCCTTTTTTAGTCAAAATAACTGCATTTTGTCACCAAAGGTCTAAAAAAAATTAGTCAAAGTGACTTTATTTTTGTCTTTTAGAGCCTAAACCACTTGCCGACTGCCGCACGACTATTTACGTCGGCAGTAAGCCCCTCACAGGCAAAGTGATGTTGATCTATGTTGCTAGCCTGTGAGGGTCTAGGGAGCGAGCGCGCGCCCCCGGAGGCGAGCTCCCGCGTGGTCTTGGATCCTTGCAAGTGTGACCGGCGGACCCGATGTCCGCCGGTCACTCGGCGATCGTCACTGCAGAGGGAGAAAGTCAGGCGACTGTTGTAAACAAGCCGCCTGTCATTCTCCCCTGTGTAGAAACAGTGATCATACGTTTCTACTATGTAGGACTGTTGATCACTGTTCCTACAGCTCAAGCCACAGCCAATCACAGTTAGAATCACGCCCCTAGGGACACACACAGCCCCTCCCTCTCAAAAAAAGTTAACCCCTTCACTGCCAGTGTAATTTTACAGGTACAGTGCATATGTATAGCACTAATTACTGTAGAAATGTCACTGGTAACCCCGAAAGTGTCAAAAATGTCAGTCAAGGGTCCGATCTGTCTGCCGCAATTTTGAGGTACCGCAAAAAAAATCTCAATTACGCGTTGAAAAAAAAACCAACAAAAATGACAAAAATCTTTCCCTTTGTTAGTAAACGCGATAACTTTTGCGCAAACCAATCAAAATACGCTTTTTGCGATTTTTTTTTACCAAACATATGTAGCATAAACAAATTGTCCGAAAATGTTAAAAAACTTTGATTTTTACATTTTTTTGGTGAATTTCATATAAAAAAATGTGAAAAATATTGCTATTTTTGCAAAATTGACGCCCTTTTTTTGTTTATAGCGCATGATCAAAAAATCGCACAGGTGATCTTTTAGAGCCTTGAAAAGCCGGTTTTAGACAAGATTTTAGATTTTTGGGCTCCAATGGCCTGAAATTTTTTTGTTAAAATGACTCTATTTTGGTCTCCAAGTGTCTAAAAAAGCCTTTTTTAGTATAAATAAATGCATTTGGTCACCAAAGGTCTGAAAAAAACTAGTCAAAATTAATGTATTTTTGTCTTTTAGTGTCTTAAAAAGCCGGTTTTAGACCAGATTTGTCTAAAACCGGCCATTTGGGCTCCAATGGCCTGAAAAAAAATTTTTGGTCAAAATGACTCTATTTTGGTCTCCAAGTGTCTAAAAAGCCTTTTTTTCCAAAATAACTGAATTTGGTCACCAAAGGTCTGAAAAATACTTTTGTCAAAATTACTGTATTTTTGTCTTTTAGAGCCTTAAAAAGCCGGTTTTAGACAAGATATTAGACATTTGGCTCCAATGGCCTGAAAAAAATGTTTTGGTCAAAAATACTCTATTTTGGTCTCCAAGTGTCTAAAAACCTTTTGTTAGTCAAAATAACGGCATTTGGTCACCAAAGGTGTGAAAAAAAATTTAGTCAAAATTACTGTATTTTTTGTCTTTTACAGCCTTAAAAAGACGGTTTTAGACAAGATTTGTTTAAAACCGACCATTTGGGCTCCAATGGCCTGAAAAAAATGTTTTGGTCAAAATGACTCTATTTTGGTCTCCAAGTGTCTAAAAACCTTTTGTTAGTCAAAATAATGGCATTTGGTCACCAAAGGTCTGAAAAAAAATTTAGTCAAAATGACTATATTTTTTTCTTTGAGAGCCTTAAAAAGCCGGTTTTAGACAAGATTTTAGACATTTGGCTCCAATAGCCTGAAGAAATTTTTTGGGTCAAAATGACTCGATTTTGGTCTCCAAGTGTCTAAAAAGCCTTCCTTTTTTAGTCAAAATAACTGTATTTGGTCACCAAAGGTATGAAAAACAAATTTAGTCAAATTGACTGTATTTTTGTCTATTAGAGCCATAAAACGCGGGTTTTAGGCATGATTTTAGACATTTGGGCTCAAATGGCCTGAAAGATTTTTTTGGTCAAAATGACTCTATTTTGGTCTCCAAGTGTCTAAAAAGCCTTTTTTTAGTCAAAATATCTGCATTTGGTCACCAAAGGTCTGATAAAAAAATTAGTCAAAATGACTGCATTGTTGTCTTTTAGAGCCTTAAAAAGCCGGTTTTAGACAAGATTTGTCTATAACTGGCCATTTGGGCTCCAATTGCCTGAAAAAAAATTCGGTCAAAATGACTCTATTTTGGTCTCCAGGTGTCTAAAAAGCCTTTTTTAGTCACAATAAATGCATTTGGTCACCAAAGATCTGAAAAAAACTAGTCAAAATTAATGTATTTTTGTCTTTTAGTGTCTTAACCGCCTTAGCGGTATCCCCGAGCGTGACTCGGGGTAGGAATTTTCTGCTATTAGCGGTATCCCCGAGTCACGCTCGGGGTCAATGGGCAGAGCGTGCAGACAGCGCAGCGGAGCTTCTCTTACCTTATCCTGGCGATCCAGCGATGAGCTCTCATTGCTGTGACCGCCAGCCGAGATCTCCGCCGCTCGTCTGTCGGTATGATGACTTCCTAGTTCCGTTCCCTGCAGCAGCAATGCTGCATGGGAGCGGAACTAGGGAAGGAAATTCAAAAAAAAAAAAAACCGTTGCACAAAACACATAACACATTTTATATTATATATATGCATATATGTTTATATGTATATATATATATATATATATATATATATATATATATACCTATATACACACACACATATATATATATATATATATATATATATATAAAATTATATTATTGATTCGACTATAATTCATGCGTTATATATATATATATATATATACACACACACATATATATATAATATATAACGCATGAATTATAATCTAATCAATAATATAATTTTAATATAATTTTATTATATATATTATATATTAAATAATAAAATAATAACATTTTTAATAATAATATTTTGTGTTTCAAATTTATCACATCTGGGATGTCTACTAGAGTCTTGTTTTGGTCAGGTTTAAGTCAGTAATTACTAAGAATTGTAGGCCTATAATACATAACGCCAAATTTCCATGAAAAGAATTGTACCGCTTTTGGAACAGAATTCCTGACAGAATCATATCAATTTTCGGTCAAAATTACTCTGTTTTGGTCTCCAAGTGTCTAAAAATCATTTTTTAGCCAAAATAACTGCATTTGGTCACCAAAGGTCAGAAAAAAAATTTCGTCAAAATGACTATATTTTTGTCTTTTAGAGCCTTAAAAAGCCGTTTTTAGGCACGATTAGTTGGTGGTCTCCAAAGAAAAGGTTCGAGGTTGCAGGGAGAAATACAGCTGGCAGGCGTTGCGAAAGGCTTGGAATTTACCGCGATCCCCGGAATATTTTTTTCGGGAGCAGGAACTCGAGGTTCTGGTGGCAGCATCACTACGGTAGGGCCAGAAGCAGGTGCAGAGAGTGCTGCAGCAGGAGAGGAAGCAGATAATACAGGAGGATCCCCCTGAAGTGTCGTAGAGCGCAGCCGTTCCTCTAGCTGTGTGTAGCCGTCTTGAAGCGACTTTACGGTTTGAGACAGGGCTGCGAGGTGTTGGCAGATCTCTTCCAACCGTGAGGCTTCTCTTGCAGGCTCCGTCATGGCTGATTTGTACTGTTAGGGATACAAGTGGTAGCCTGATGGCAGAGGAAGGCCCCACGTGTGCCAGAGGGCGGAGCTTAGACGGGAACCCCCAAGGTAAGTGACACAGGCTAACCTGAGTTGCGGAATCTAAGTATCCACCAGTTTTCGCAAGAGCCTCTAGTGGGGAGGATGGATTTTGCTGCGTGTGGATACCAGGTCGCAGTCCTCAGGGTCGCCCCACCAAGGGAGAAGCCGGTCATGATCCGAAGGCAGATAAGCAGACAAGGGAGATCCGAGAGAATGGTCAAACAAGCCGGGGGTCAGGACGGGCAGCAGGTCAACAAGGTCAGGAACAAGCCAAAGGTCAAAACGGATATCAAACAGGTAACAGGAAGCAGGCTTCAGGAACACAGGAAAAGTCAGAAAAGACACAGTGCTTCTGAGCTGTTTAAATAAGGCAGCCTCTTTGCCAATTACTGCAATTAGTCTGCTCTAGGTTAACCCTTGCAGATTCATGACAGCACATCAGTGTGCTCAGGAAGCATTCCTAACAGCGGCCAATACGGAAGGCTTCGTTATATACCCGCAGCAGCACGGGCACCAACTGTTCAGCGTATCGGCTTTAAACCTCCGACGGGATACCATCAGCCCCTGGAGATTTACCAGGCTTAGTAGATTTCAAGGCCGCATAAAGTTCGTTTTCCGTAAGGGGGGCCCCAAGCACAGCCACGTCCCAGGCAGACAGAGAAGGCAAATCGCAGGAAGCCAAAAAAATCGGCAATTTCTCGTGAGTCAGCCGAGATCTTAGAGGAGTAAAGATCAGCATAAAACTTCCCAAGTACTCTCCGTATGTCAGCCGTGGCGTGCCAGAGCACCCCCTGAGGATCCTTAATCTGGGGTATAAATGCCGCAGGCTGCTGCGAGCGAACCAGCATGGCCAACATATGACCCGTGTTTTCTCCCTTCTCAAAATACCTCTGCTGCAAGAAGAAGTGCTTGTTTTCAGCCTTTTGAATCGAGACCGACTTGGCCATAGATTGGGCAGCCAGCCACGACCTCTGAGTATCATCTGACGGGTCCCTATCATAAGTTTCCTCCGCTCTAGTCACTGCGTCCAACACAGTATTCTCCCATTGCCTGGTGTCCGTTTTAATGACATTAACCGTAGGTATAAACTGACCTCCCATGAATGCCTTAGCCGCATCCCACACCACCCCCACCTCTGCGGATTCCAAATTTTCAGCAAAAAAGGATGTTAGTTTGGGTGGCAGGGGATCAGGACTAGGAAAGAGCGTCAGCCAGAATGCATTGAGTTTCCAAAGGGATTTTCCCGCCACGACCACCAGAGGCAGTAGCGAACCATTACCCAGCCCCAGATCTATCCTAGACAATCCCGAGTGTGACGCCGAGAAGCACGAAAATTTTCATACCTCAGGGTGGCCCATCCTCCAGACATCTGTCAGTCCGAGTTCACCCACCAACCGAGCAAGGGGCATAGCCCCCCCGGCCAGCATAGGTCCACCGGAGTGAGAGGAAAACCTATCCCAGGCAGAGTCAAGTACAGCAGTAAAGTCCCCCAACATCAGCAGGGGCACATCAGGAAGTTGAGCAATATGTGGCACGATAAGTTTAAGTACCCCTGCAGAATACGGGGGGGGGCACAAGTACACACCTAAGGCTTGCTAGTTGGCAGGATAAAACAAACCGGCCCTCAGGGTCAATCACAGACTTTGAGCATAGAAACCGTACCCCCTTCTTAATCAAAATACACACCCTCTTGAATAAGTGGAGTAAACAGAGTGGAACTGGTGACTAAATACGCTAGGAGCTAGACACGGGGAAGTGGAAGGAGACATATGGGTCTCCTGCAGGCAAACCATATCTGCCTGCAGGCGTTTGATGGTGCGGAGCACCGCTGTCCTCTTTACCGGGTTGCCGAGGCCCCGCACATTCCAGGACATCACACAAATATTATCAGCCATAGTCAAAATGTAGCCATACACGGAGCGTCAGGCAACCCGGCCAGGGATGCGAAAGAGGGCACCCAGAAAGGGTGAACCCACTACACCCCATCGGCACAGCCCAGCTATATAGAGAGAGCAACAGGAGTAGTCGCCCAGCCCACACAGTACCGGTGCAGCCCCAGCATAGAGAACAGTCAATAGAAACATCCACAGCATAGGGTAAAATAATAGCAGTAGAGCGACAAAGTACATGCAGGAAAAGAAAAAATCGAACCAAAGTCCAGGACCAGAAAAAAGGCAAAAAGGGGGGAACAAAAAGGCAATACACGTCTGCCACGTGTGGGGGAAGGGACGAGTCAATAGGGCATGTCCAGTCACGACCAAGGGGGGGAAACCGGAGAGGGACCACCGATGCAAGTGTAGTCTCCTCAAAATTAGCAACCATTTGAGAGGTAGCAACCATTAGTGCAGCAGAAGAGCTCCCATTATAACAGGAAAAGTGTGTGTAACATCAAGTGCCAAGTATAGGCAGGAGAACCGAAAGGATCCATGACCGGCCGAAAAGAGTACAAAAGTTCCAAAAAGTAGAAACGATCCTCAAAGGTCTTCTCGCCTGGGGGAAGTGGCCGCCCGCAGGGCCCCACCATTAGCATCCAGCCATTGAACAGCAGCAGAAGGCTTATCAAAGAACAACACCTCATCCCGGGCCACCACCCGGAGCCTGGAAGGGTACAGCATAGCGTATTGAACATTCAAGTCCCGCAATCTCCTCTTGACCTCTACGAATTTTGCACGCTGTTTCTGCACCACCGCAGAGTAATTGGGAAACAGGGAGATCCTTGAGTTGTCAATCTTGAGCCTCCTCTGCATTCCCCTGGCTTTAGTAATTGAGGAATTTGAAGATGAAAGTGCGCGTGGGGGGGGGGCTCCAGGAGGAAGAGGTCGCATAGGCACCCTATGAGCACGTTCCACCGAAAACATGGAAGTAAAGGATTCTTGCCCAAAAGTAGAGAGCAGCCATTGTTCAATGAAAGCCACAGGATCTTTACCTTCCACCCGCTCAGGGATCCCAATTGCTCTGATATTACTCCGTCTCTGTAAGATTCCGGTACCTCCGGTACCCTTAATCACCACTTTTCTCTGTAATGCGTCCCACCTTTCTCTTCAGGTGGTACGCATATACCTTTAAGAACGATGATGTCACTGCTGAGCGCCGCAGAGCGGCTATTTTAACCGCTGGCGGTCTCACTCACATTGTTCGTTCAACCTGCCTTGTTATCCACATGCTTTCAAGCCTGTCTCTCGATCGGAACCTCCAGCTATTCCCTTTACCTGGAGCAGACCGGAACCTCGCTACTGATCCCTGTATCTCGCTACCGGACCATTCCTTATCTACTGGACTTCTCTAAACTACTAACATTACAAGTGATAAGTACCCCGCAGGGGAACCCTCTATAACCTTTTTGCACTATCTACCTATGCACAGTAAGGACTGTTACCACCTATCCATACTATCCTATCATCTGCACTGTTACATAGATTGCTAGCTCTTGAGCCTACTACCATCTATCATCTGCACTGCTGCATAGATTGCTAGCTCTCCTGTCTACTACTATCTATCCTTGCACTGGGTTAGTCTATCCTGTATTTGTCATCTGCTGTCCTCACCACCTGTTAGCTTACTCGATACTAACCTATCTGCATTCCTAAATACCATCTTGAACTCTCCTATACAAAACCTATCAAGTGATTACCATCCTTGTCACTGTTCACACCTGTCCCTTCAGCACATCACCTTCATACTATCATATACATACTATCACTCCAGGAACATCTCATTGAGTGTGTATATATCTGTATGTTGAAGCTGACAGGCCCACGGTGATGAGTCCTGGAGAGTTGGATCTGGTATTCAACACATCTCACATCTCATGACTACTGAGTGGAGATTTTGCAGCTGCAAATCCAGCCTATAATAAAAAACGCAGGAGCGTTACAGATTGAACAAACCTTAAAAATGGATTCAGCAGAATTACCCACTCAAGTGACACAATTAACACAACAAGTAAAAGCGTTAATACTTGCTCTGACTGACGTACAAGAAAAGAATCAGACTCTGACACAGCAGGTAACCCAGCTCTCACGACTTACTGCTGTTTAGCCTCCTGAACCTAAAATAAACTCTCCTCTAGCGTTTACAGGTGATCGGAAAAAATTTAGTGAATTCAAAAACGCATGTCAATTGCTTTTTTTGTTAAAACCTCGTACATACCCCACTGATCAAATAAAAGTCTGTACCGTTATTTCATACTTGACGGGTGATCCACGGGCCTGGGCAGACTCTCTCTTTGAGAATAATGATCAGATTCTCAACACCTATTCCTTATTCCTAGCGGAACTCGCTAGTTTATACGATGACCCCAATACTGTACTGCTGATATTCAGTTGAGTGCCTTAAAACAAGGAAGGAGACCTGTAGAAGACTTTGTATCTGAGTTTGATTCAGGGTGGAATGACACATCTTTGCGAACTCAATTCAGACTCGGGTTATCGGAAGCTGTTAAAGACGAGCTCGCCCGAGAAACAAACTCTACATACCCCCTACTATGACAAACTCTACATACCCCCTACTATGCGCAGATGGGAGGTTACACATATTCTCACAATAGTGAGAAGGGAAAACCAAAGTCCGTTTTTTCCAATCTATGATTGGTTGGTGTGTGTGTAACCAGGGAAGTCCCAAAATAATAGGAAAATGGGGTGTGGATAGTATGTCAAAGGTGATGGTCTCCACATGTGATTCGTTGGTAGTGGCAAGGAGTGCCTGTGTCTGGTTGGTAATTGGACAAGAAGACAGTGGAATACCATTAATGAAACTAACAGAAACAGGCTTAGATTTTGAAATAATAGGTATTTTATTTAAGGTAACAAAGCGTGTATCAATATAGTTTCCACAAGATCCAGTGTCAACCATAGCCTTGGTGGTGATACTAGTTTGGTCCCATTGTAATATTAAATGAACAAAAAGATAGGGGTTAGAAAAGGAAGTCGTTAATCCTCCCAGCAAGACATGTGAACACTCACCCTCTTTTTTGCGGATAAGGGGACAGGTGCTTATCAAATGATCCGAGGATGCGCAGTACATGCAGAGATTTCTGGATGTTCTTCTAGCTCGTTCAGTAGTCGTTAAAGGTGGGCGTATGGTTCCTACATCCATGGGAGTAGGGTCAACGGCCGAAATCTGAGAAGGACTAGACAATGGCATAGCCATCTTTTCAGCCCTTCTTTCTCGCAGTCGTCTGTCGATGTTGATACTAAGTTGTATCAAGGCCTCCAAAGAGCCAGGTAAATCTGCTCGGGCGAGCTTGTCTTTAACAGCTTCCGATAACCCGAGTCTGAATTGAGTTCGCAAAGATGTGTCATTCCACCCTGAATCCAGGGTCCATCTTTTGAACTCAGATACAAAGTCTTCTACAGGTCTCCTTCCTTGTTTTAAGGCCCTCAACTGAATATCAGCAGTACTCTGCCTATTGGGGTCACTAGCGAGTTCCGCTAGGAATAAGGAATAGGTGTTGAGAATCTGATCATTATTCTCAAAGAGAGAGTCTGCCCAGGCCCGTGGATCACCAGTCAAGTATGAAATAACGGTACAGACTTTTATTTGATCAGTGGGGTATGTACGAGGTTTTAACAAAAAAAGCAATTGGCATGCGTTTTTGAATTCACTAAATTTTTTCCGATCACCTGTAAACACTAGAGGAGAGTTTATTTTAGGTTCAGGAGGCTGAACAGCAGTAAGTCGTGAGAGCTGGGTTACCTGCTGTGTCAGAGTCTGATTCTTTTCTTGTACGTCAGTCAGAGCAAGTATTAACGCTTTTACTTGTTGTGTTAATTGTGTCACTTGAGTGGGTAATTCTGCTGAATCCATTTTTAAGGTTCGTTCAATCTGTAACGCTCCTGCGTTTTTATTATAGGCTGGATTTGCAGCTGCAAAATCTCCACTCAGTAGTCATGTAGAGATGTGTTGAATACCAGATCCAACTCTCCAGGACTCATCACCGTGGGCCTGTCAGCTTCAACATACAGATATATACACACTCAATGAGATGTTCCTGGAGTGATAGTATGTATATGATAGTATGAAGGTGATGTGCTGAAGGGACAGGTGTGAACAGTGACAATGATGGTAATCACTTGATAGGTTTTGTATAGGAGAGTTCAAGATGGTATTTAGGAATGCAGATAGGTTAGTATCGAGTAAGCTAACAGGTGGTGAGGACAGCAGATGACAAATACAGGATAGACTAACCCAGTGCAAGGATAGATAGTAGTAGACAGGAGAGCTAGCAATCTATGCAGCAGTACAGATGATAGATGGTAGTAGGCTCAAGAGCTAGCAATCTATGTAACAGTGCAGATGATAGGATAGTATGGATAGGTGGTAACAGTCCTTAATGTGCATAGGTAGATAGTGCAATAAGGTTATGGAGGGTTCCCCTGCGGGGTACTTATCACTTGTAATGTTAGTAGTTTAGAGAAGTCCAGTAGATAAGCAATGGTCCGGTAGCGAGATACAGGGATCAGTAGCGAGGTTCCGGTCTGCTCCAGGTAAAGGGAATAGCTGGAGGTTCCGATCGAGAGACAGGCTTGAAAGCATGTGGATAACAAGGCAGGTTGAACGAACAATGTGAGTGAGACCGCCGGCGGTTGAAATAGCCGCTCTGCGGCGCTCAGCAGTGACATCATCATTCTTAAAGGTATATGCGTACCACCTGAAGAGAAAGGTGGGACGCATTACAGAGAAAAGTGGTGATTAAGGGTACCGGAGGTACCGGAATCTTACAGAGACGGAGTAATATCAGAGCAATTGGGATCCCTGAGCGGGCGGAAGGTAAAGATCCTGTGGCTTTCATTGAACAATGGCTGCTCTCTACTTTTGGGCAAGAATCCTTTACTTCCATGTTTTCGGTGGAACGTGCTCATAGGGTGCCTATGCGACCTCTTCCTCCTGGAGCCCCCCCCCCCCACGCACTTTCATCTTCAAATTCCTCAATTACTAAAGCCAGGGGAATGCAGGGGAGGCTCAAGATTGACAACTCAAGGATCTCCCTGTTTCCCGATTACTCTGCGGTGGTGCAGAAACAGCGTGCAAAATTCGTAGAGGTCAAGAGGAGATTGCGGGACTTGAATGTTCAATACGCTATGCTGTACCCTTCCAGGCTCCGGGTGGTGGCCCGGGATGAGGTGTTGTTCTTTGATAAGCCTTCTGCTGCTGTTCAATGGCTGGATGCTAATGGTGGGGCCCTGCGGGCGGCCACTTCCCCCAGGCGAGAAGACCTTTGAGGATCGTTTCTACTTTTTGGAACTTTTGTACTCTTTTCGGCTGGTCATGGATCCTTTCGGTTCTCCTGCCTATACTTGGCACTTGATGTTACACACACTTTTCCTGTTATGATGGGAGCTCTTCTGCTGCACTAATGGTTGCTACCTCTCACATGGTTGCTAATTTTGAGGAGACTACACTTGCATCGGTGGTCCCTCTCCGGTTTCCCCCCCTTGGTCGTGACTGGACATGCCCTATTGACTCGTCCCTTCCCCCACACGTGGCAGACGTGTATTGCCTTTTTGTTCCCCCCTTTTTGCCTTTTTTCTGGTCCTGGAATTTGGTTCGATTTTTGCTTTTCCTGCATGTACTTTGTCGCTCTACTGCTATTATTTTACCCTATGCTGTGGATGTTCCTATTGACTGTTCTCTATGCTGGGGCTGCACCGGTACTGTGTGGGCTGGGCGACTACTCCTGTTGCTCTCTCTATATAGCTGGGCTGTGCTGATGGGGTGTAGTGGGTTCACCCTTTCTGGGTGCCCTCTTTCGCCTCCCTGGCCGGGTTGCCTGACGCTCCGTGTATGGCTACATTTTGACTATGGCTGATAATATTTGTGTGATGTCCTGGAATGTGCGGGGCCTCGGCAACCCGGTAAAGAGGACAGCGGTGCTCCGCACCATCAAACGCCTGCAGGCAGATGTGGTTTGCCTGCAGGAGACCCATATGTTTCCTTCCACTTCCCCGTGTCTAGCTCCTAGCGTATTTAGTCACCAGTTCCACTCTGTTTACTCCACTTATTCGAGAGGGTGTGTATTTTGATTAAGAAGGGGGTACGGTTTCTATGCTCAAAGTCTGTGATTGACCCTGAGGGCCGGTTTGTTTTATCCTGCCAACTAGCAAGCCTTAGGTGTGTACTTGTGCCCCCCCCCCGTATTCTGCAGGGGTACTTAAACTTATCGTGCCACATATTGCTCAACTTCCTGATGTGCCCCTGCTGATGTTGGGGGACTTTACTGCTGTACTTGACTCTGCCTGGGGTTTGTTATCTCCCTGCTCCTAGGCGAACCCCAGTCCTGGGTTCATCGGCTCCTTGAAGAGGACAGCCCCCATTAAACTCCTTACGGTCATTTTTTGAGGCCATGGCACAGCTCTATGATGACCCGCAGCGATCCTCCACCGCAGAAGCTGCGCTTCATGTTCTTCAGCAGGGTCGCAGGCCCGTAGAACACTACGTCACTAACTTCCACCGCATCAGTTCCGATACGTCCTGGAACAAAAGCAGCACTCCGGTATCAGTTCCGTCTCGGCTTGTCAGAAGGACTGAAGGACGAGCTGGCGCGGGTAGGTGTCCCCAACGCCTTGGAAGATTTGATTTCCCAGGCCATTCAAATCGACCGGTGGCTACGGGAGCGCAGAGCAGAACGATCTCCGCAGCAGTTCAGACCAGCCTGGACGCTACCACGAGTTGCTCATCCTGCATACTTTTCTTCTGCTGGGTCAGCTCTTACCAACCCCGCTCCCGCTGGAGTCGCCTCAGATACGCCTGAACCTATAGAACTTGGGATCATACGGCCTGCTTTGTCCCCGGAGGAGAGACGCTGTCGCCAGTTGGGTAACATGTGCCTGTATTGCGGTGAAGCTGGCCACTATAAGCGCTCCTGCCCAGCAAAATACCATAAGTTCATGCCGGCCTCACCATCTGTTGCCAGTTCCTCCCACCTAGCCTTTCCTGTGTCATTACAGCTTCCGGAAGGACTCGTCCCAGTTACTGCAATCATTGACTTGGGAGCCTGCCGTTGTTTCATTGATCGCTCGTTCGCCCTGCAACATGGCGTATC